>NW_003805419.1:1101441-1282748 GCF_000255335.2 Galendromus occidentalis | reverse complement strand
GACTTGTCTGAGTGAACCCGGCAACAGTGTTTCGGCGGAGAGATCTTTCAGGAAATGCGCGACTGTTCTTCGAGATGATAGACGTAGTATAAAAAGTAAGAATCTTAGCATGTACAATATGCTTAATCATAACAGTGACGAAATGTGAGTTCTGGTCCTAGCTTCAAGCCTCCTAGGTTGCGCAAGGTAATTGACGACAGCAGACAAACATAAGCATGAGCTTTCGTTTTGCTTGTTCGGAGCTATGAAGCTGCCCTTGTCTTTTTCCCGAGTTAGCGCGATCCGTCGACAAAGCATCCGCCATAAGTCCGCGATTTTTGCTGGGGAGATCCACCACAGGTCCGCGATATTCCCGAAAAAAGTCCGCCACAAACGCCTAGCCCTAATGATGAATCATCCGAGACAATCGTCTTACGGAAACAAGTTCAACAATATACCCAATCAATGGGACCGTTTGTGCGGTCAGACCGGAGCACCTTGTACGCTGTGTGTCTAGTGACGCAGGTGAAGAGAGCTCGCATCTTGTCCGCGCGGGATCCCGGCGCGTGAATGAGCGAGCGATCTGCTCTCAACTTACCTCGCTCCCGATCGTCTTGTGTTTTGAGGCTCATCGAACAAGCCACGATGGGCACTATCGACTTGGCGATGAACCCAATGTAAGGACTCCACAATCAAATGATCGCCGATAGTTGAGGATGAATTTGTATTTATATTCCAAGGTAAGATGACATTCCTCCACGGTTGATCGTGCTAAAAATTCAAGTAAAGCTTCCGAAGAATTCTCAATCTTGAAGTGCACAATTTCCTTCGACAGAATATTTCCACCTTGGTCATGGGCGCCGTTCGTCCGGTTATCGTTCAGAAGAAATGAGGTGAAGACCGCTAATCAATGAGACAACGTACAAACCGAAGACCACAACAGCGATGGAAAAGCGTGAAAATATAAATAAGCGACATCAATGGTCCAGAGAGTCAGTCAGTCGATCTATGATACATAGGTGAACATCTTTAACGCAATTTCGGCAGTACTCCAAGTGATGGGGTTCGGGGAAAGTTTAAGGGAACCGTCAATGTGCGAGACCACTATAATTTTCGGAAACTCTGAAGCTTCGGACGGGCCTATGGAAGTAGGTTAGCGCGATCAATCGGCTCAACCCGACCAACCCGAAAATCTCTGACTATAAATGGAGCGGAGAACTCAAGAATATTGCACCGCAGTGGAGAAGGCTTAGCGTCAAAGTTTATATTAGGAAATAGTCAGCATAATGGAATTCAATAATTTCGCTTCTGCCCATGAACCGTGACGGCCGATACGATCGCGTACACTGTAGCATAGTCGAGCGAAGTCAATAACTCAGTTTGGCGATTAGCGAATATCTCTTTGTCGGTTCATCAGGTGTCCTCCGACTAATATTCGAATCGAAACTCGATCAGTTCTTTCTTTGTTCCTTGGAGTCGAACTTCATTTGACGGGGTAAATGAAGCGGTCCAGCTTCTCTCTTATTTGTACATGGATCTGCTTATCTTCTATCTAACTGCCGCAAACTATGAACATCGGGGGTCCACCCTCTGGTGGCTGCGTCACGATTTTCAGGGGGGGGGGCGTAAGTGAGCGACTGGGAATAATCTTGAGCATGTGAGCGTATATATATATTATCTCCTTTAAAACTGTCGTCAACTATGGATCTATGGCTCACAGTGCAGGTCACTCGCATATCGATGAACGGGATTCCTGTTGTATGGATTCAGCACATAGATTATGAACAGTTGCATGTTATTTAGGATGCTGATCGGGAGACAACAGGAATATCCCTCAAGCATGATATTATCGAGAAATATTCATGTCGACAAAATCCGTCGCCGGAGCCAAGCTCGGCTCACCGAAGAAGGCGAGATTGGAGGGAGACCTGAAGAATTTACCGCTCTCGTTTTCCTGACACCGGGCTCGGCAGGCCTCGGTGTTGCCTTGTGACTGATCGAAACTCGAGGGGAAGAAACTTTCTCGCGAAGATTCCCAAGATGGTCTGCTTGCAGATTGATTGGCAGTTGAATTACGATACATTTCCATCTCACCGTTCGTGCGGTTCGGGTCGTAGAGACCGAAAACAGACTCCTGGAAGTAACCCCCCTGGTCTTTTGGGGGCGTCGTTCCGGGCACTATTCCGACATTATTCTGTTCACCCAAGCTGAGCATCGACATCATCGCCGAAGAATCCATGAAAACCTGGTTCTTCGATGGGGACACGTGAGTTCTTCGCACCTCAGAAGCATCGTCGCGACATCTGTCGAATTCCCGATTCAAGTTCCGACGCAAGCCGATAGAACGTCCCTCTCTCATCGAAAACTCGCCGGGTCGAAGCAATGAATTACCGCTACCCGCGTCAGTTCCATGATGGCAACCATTGTTACAACCTTGACCCTCTGTGCTCAACAGGCAATTGCTGTTGTGGAACTTCGTACTGAAAGGCTGGCTGGAAGATCCTGATCCGCAAATGCTCCCGGTGCTGTTGGCTCGGCTGATGTTGTGGGCTTGCGCTGACTGCGGTGAAGCCTGAAACCCGTCAGAGGTACGAACTTATATCTCTTGTCCGGATTGCGGGATGCGTCTTTTCCTCGACATTATAGACATCAGTTGAATGAATGTTACGAGATATATATACATGAATGCGAACGGAATAGCGCTGGCAGCCGATGACTCACCCTGGCGGACGTCGAAAACCGGCTTCCCTCGAAAGCTTGCGCCGCTCTCTCGATCTTTGGCGTTGAGGTTCGCAATACCCGCAGCGCGGGAGCTCCGAAAGTCCTGGGCTGTTGTTCATCGACGCTTGCCAGACAATTCTCGGCACCTGATTGTTCGCCAAATAGTTCGTCTCCGAAGCCCGACGATGCGGTCGTCGCTCCGGTCGTATGCAATGTGTCGGAGAAACTAGGAGTGTCGTTTCGGCGCGACCGTTTTTCAGGTGTTTTAAATTTGTGTCTGAACGGCGAGCCAGTGGTCGGGGAGACAGTGTCTTGACTACAATGGAGAGCGAACGTCTTTTTCTGTTTCATCTGCTCCCAGGTCACGGCGGCTCGGCATGTATCCCGTCTGGTCACGGCTTCAACCTCGAATTTCCCATTATATTTATTTCTAGTAACGTAGATGATCTTCCCCGTCAATTCCCGACAGGTTAGGAGCGCTATTTCATTCTCCCACACTTCGGTGACCTCACACTGAACCACCATCACGTCGACAGGCTTCACCTGAAAGAAAAATTGTTGCTCATCGGAGTAAATGTCAATGAGAAAGAACGGAACTCGATTTCAACCGTTGTGGAATTCGGAACTCACTTGAATAGCGCGATAGTCGCAGTGATCTGTTTTCTTGTGCTGCTCGATGACGTGGAACTCTATCCGCCATCCAACAACCAAGCACGCCCTTGAAAATTGAGATTTTTCTTTCATACGGACCGCTATTCCAGACGACATAGGTGAAATAGTAATCCTGTAGGTCCTCCGTAATTCGTTCAGCCTCCATGATAGATCCACTGAGAAAGCTCTCGGGTGAGGTTCCCGAAATGGAGCTATTGGGCAGCGGAGTCGGGAAGCGGTCAACTCAGATAAGGGAGAAGGTTGGGTGACTTGAAGGATTCTGCGCTCTCACCTCTCTGCTTCCAATATGTCGAGATCCGAGTAATTGAAATGTGCTTCTCCAGTGTGTTTATCGCATTCGCATACGGCAAATCCATATCGTTTCGACGGAAAGAGCTTCTTGATAACGCCTTTGCAGGGTTCACCATCTCGACACTGCTGTAAGGATAAGTGACGCCTCAGTCCCTAGAGACGCGAGACGCGAGCAAAGCCTAGCGTTCGCAGATTACAATGATCAGAGGAAATGGAAAATGGCGAAATTTCGTCAGCGACGGGAGATCCACTCGCAGCTGTTCCGCGAGTCTCTCTTGGAGAATCTGCATAGCCGATAACATTCGAAAAGGACGGAGGGATCCGAGCCGGACGGGTCGGCTTCATGGGGAACAATTTGCTTCCGACTGCTGGGAGGTCCAGACCCTTCAATGTGGGGTTTCTCGAATTCTCGCGATTCGGGGGGGATCTCACCTTTTCTGCCTCCATTTAACGAAGGGGATGGGGTTAATCCGAAGAAGTCAAATCTCAGCCGTTCACTCGGAACTTATGCCGCCACAGTGACCTCTGGGATGATTACGATGCAGGCTCGGCGATTTCTGTTGAGCTTCGTTCCGCATGTGCATGTAGCAAATGCGAAGCGTGCACACATTCGTGCCGAATCTCGACGGTACACAAACGGTCGGAGCGACTTTGACGCATGTACAACACCCGAATCGGAAATCAGGATCATGATTCGGGTTCCACGGGGAATGATCCTTCAAATGAGTCGAGCCATCCTTCCTACCCGACGCGCCGTCTTCACGGAACGGAGGCCGTTTTAGGTATATCCACGATCCACTCCCGTCGAGTTCAGAACCGCTGAGGAGCGAGGACGCTTCTTCTCCCAAGTATAAGATCTTGAATTACGCGATGAGTGAATTAAATGCATATACATGGCAGAGACTTCCTGAATATTTCCATATTGGAACACCGACTCCCCAGACGCACCGGTTGACGAGCTCGCGTGTGAGCAATGAGGTTCGATTTGATTGAAGGAGTCGATGTTATTCTGGATCTGGAGAAACCAACGCGAACGCATCGTCAGCCTCTCTTTTACGAATCGAGGAAGATGCGCCATCTGGAGATCCATTGCGGAAGAGGGTCCTATATTATTCTCAACTCTCTAGGCCCGCTTGCCGACAATAGCGGTTGCGGGCACGATATTGAGAAGGCAAGCTGGAAAGTCAGAGTATGCCGCTAAGAGTATACTGATCTGCCGGAACCGCACTGCGATTGCATGTTAGCTGATTCTCGGAAAAGCCTATGAACTCGTAATTGATAAATGAGGAGTTCAAGACCTAGAACCGAGCGACATCGACTCCCTGCAATCGACGAGCCCTTGCCAACGTCTCGAGCCCAGCATAAATCATCATCATCATCATCATCATTATCTCTCGAGACATGATGCGTGCTCCGGTACCAACCATAATCGGTGTTTGACTATCGAGTGTAAACCGAGAACTCCGGATGAGCAGCTACTCTCCCCCGATTCGTCCCCTCTATTCTTGTTGAAGCTCTTGGGAACTCTTCTCGCTCTCGCACTCGTCGTTACGCCTGCCAAGACTCTCGTCTTGTCGCTAGCAAGTTGTCCTCCTTAGGCAGGGGGTCTCCCATGCAGCGCCGACGTTTGACTATTTGAGAAGATAAGCCTGCATGTTTGGCGGAGAATCATGTCATGTCTTCTGGTGGGGGAGGGGAACTTTTCATATTCCGTGAGTCTATCCGAGACCACGACTGATTTCGTCGCATCCTGTTTCGAGAGGCTGAACCCCAACTGCGGAGAAACGGAGAAAAATGTTGAGTTGCTGCGTCAGAAAGGTTAATTTCCGTTTTCAGCTGCACTTTGAAATTCCTAGAACCCGTTGGTATACCAATGGAGAAAAGTAGGGTAGCGGGGAACTTTCCTCACGACACTATCCGAGAACTGGAAAACACTCATGGTGTTCTACAGATTGGATCCTCCGGACCACTAGCCTTCAGACAATGCTGAGGATGCCTAATCATACCTTTTTAGAACGAAGCGAAGCACGAAAAAGCATTGGGTCCTCATTTCCAGCGGCGTGTTTGACCGTGTTCTGATCGCTAAGTGTCCTACTTCGTGATGGATCTGCGAATACACTTAAAAAGCAGAACGAATTTAGTAGGATCAGGAATCAGTCGCGCCCATCTCCGAGGTTGATCGGAGCGAAATTCCACCCTGCAGAATCTATCCCTCGTTCATGTGGAAAGTTTTATTCCTCAAGCGGAATTCCCGATGTATTGGAATCTGTCATCTACTTCGCAGGTATCGAAGTATGTCTCGACGTGGATGCTCGCAGCTTGAAGAACGTGCAGAAAATCCTGCGCCGGAACCATCCTTTCCAGCGAATAGTTTTCAATTTCCCTCACGTCGGTGGAAAAATGAGAATCGAGCGGAACCGTGAACTCCTTAGAGATTTCTTCATCGCTTGCCAGGCCGTTCTTGACCTTCAGAATGGTACGACCTTCCAATTGTTCTCTCGTTCATTCTACTTCCAAAGTTTTCGCTCAGGCCACCTCTTGCGTCGTATCCTAATAGATATCTCCGCGGCAGGTGTCGTTGATGTCGCTCTGTGCCGTGGCCAAGGCGGAACGCCACTCGACCAGGACCGGCGATT
Source organism: Galendromus occidentalis (assembly GCF_000255335.2). NCBI lineage: Eukaryota > Metazoa > Arthropoda > Arachnida > Mesostigmata > Phytoseiidae > Galendromus > Galendromus occidentalis. Next base: position 1,276,449 of record NW_003805419.1, on the reverse strand, counting down.
CGACGACACTTGGAAAGTTACCGAGATGGCCGCTCACGGGGGATTTGTTCTCGTCGAAGTGAAGCCTTTCAATGCGGATTACAGGAGAGTGGGCTATAGAAGCTTGAACAAATCCTTCAACAGCTCTGGAGCTTTGTTGCACACTTTCGCCTATTCCGGCAAGCCTGAGTCCCTGTCGAGCTCTACAGACGGAGACAATTTCGCGGCCCGAGACCCGTGCGTCGAAGCCGGAACATCCATCTTGAGAGTGGAGCGTCAGATCAAATATCCGTTGGAGTATGGTCTACACTACAGCTTTTGGGTCGAGGAGTCCGTCGGCTCCGTCGACGCTATTCTCAGGAGAACGATCGATACTCATTTCAAAGACCTCAATGTTGAGATAGAGCGATTGGTGAGCACATTCCCCAGAGGAAGCTCCAGAAGCTGGTGCTTCGCTTTGAAAATTTCCTGTGGAAAATATGCCCTGACTAAGGAGGACGCTCATGTCAGATTTCGCGAGACACTGAGCGAAAAACTTAAACTTGAGCTGCTCGATTCCGCCTGTCCGTAATCGGGGAATCAGCAGAGCTCAAGGGAAGCACCGACTGTTCCATGAAAAAAAATTTCCTCGATGGAACTTTAAATGATTGCGCCTCATAACTCACAACCGGAATTTCGCCAGACACAAATACGCACGGGCAGTTCCTTCTGATTTGCATCGCGTTTTCCGGGCCAAATGTACTTCAATGGTCTCGCGGTGGAATGATACAGCGATATCTCGAAGGGTGAGGATATCGACCGCAGAGGCGTGTGGAAGAAGGATCTGCTTCCTTCCCGCAGGAGTGAGACGATAGCCTTGCGCAGAAGATGAAAGATGAATAATTGTGCTCGCTCTGCAGTATTCCGCTGAGAAGTCTCGAACAATGCTGCGGGCTCGAGCACCGAATCGCAGATTGCTCAAGATAACGCCGAGATGATTGGAGGATATGGATTACTCCGGATGCCTTATCGTCGATAAAATTGCTTCCCTCCGCGAGGATCACCGTGACGGGGGCTGATTACGAGTTTCTGGCGATATGAGTCTCCAGATCTGGTACAAGTATATCGTACCAGGCTCGATCTTATCGATAAATCGGATTGGAAATCGGTGTAGATATCCAAGGAATCCCGCTTCCTTCGGTGCGTCCTTGACGTAGTTGATAATCGAATATTATATCGGAGACCGTGATCGAAGTCCAACGCACACGAGATGTATCGATATTATCATTTATTTCCCATAACCCTTCTGCTTAGGGCCGCGCGTCGCGATCCGGAGTCGTACATGATTCGGCGCTAACTTGATGTGTGACAGTGACGGCTGCGCCATAGTTCAGCGTGAACCCTGATCAAATCTGAGCGGCGAGATTTAGGCTACCTATCGCGGGCCAAGACTTTGCACATGACCAATAGGTTTCCTGATGGGGCCCCGATCCGCGAATTCAGATATTTTCCAGCATATTTCGGGATTTGGCAAACTCGAGATGATTCCATCGTTTATGGCTGCCAGCCGCCAGCTCTCAACTCTCAACGCGCATCAACATAGAGAAAACAACAAAATCGAGTGTTTCTCGATGAATATTATCCAACGTTTAGTGATTTCACCAATCAATGGTGCCGACCAGATCGAGGAATCATATTCTAAATGAAGTGTCGTTTCCCGGTTTCGCATTCTCGGTGCTCCAATACTGCAGGTAAGCTTGAGAAATCCACGAAGGAGTCAGAGATTTCGGAATCACCACCTAGATTTTCGCGTGAGGATGCTCCTCCGCCTTTTTCCGCTGACGGTGTGCATTGAGCGTATTCAGGCTCTGGATTACGTCGCGATCCCCGGGGCGTATTGGATGGAGTCATGTGGGTGATTCACTTATCGCAAATGGAACCTTCCCAGAAATTCCGTAAGCCATCAGCATAAAGGGCTTTCTCGCCTTTTCGAGATTCCTCATGGCCTCAGACAGCGCAAGCGATGAATGGCGTAATGATCGCGAGCTCCTGCACGGAAATTTCAGGCACGCAGCCCCAAATCAGGAATCCAATGTGCGCGGTTCCCCGATTGTGTAGTCGAGCGCCGCAAAGTTCCCGGCTAACGATCTCAATGACTTGAACCAGACGATGGAGTGATTCAATCCGTTCGCCCTCAAAATGTTCAACGTTTCACCGATGAGTTCGGTCCGCGCTTGCCGCTTCCGTCTAGGTGCTCTTGATCGTCGCTGCGAAGGGAGCGGTCGCTCTGTGCGTCGGCAGGCAGCAGCAGCAACACCACGAGAGACTTTCCATCGCCACCCGGAGCGGCGGCAGTAGCACCACCATCACCAGCGCTAGCTGCTGCGGTGACAACAGGCTGTATGGCTGGTGTGTGGTGTGGTGTAGCGTTTCTCTGGAACGGGAGAAGAACAGCGTAAGCGGCTACGGCCTGCGCTATTCTGTGAGGATCTGAAGACCAGAGTTAGTCAAGCAGTAGAGTTTCGAGAAACTCTCGATCACGGATTCGCTGAATGAGAGGAAGTAGCTCAACGGAGCTGTGAACGGACCGAGTTGGATTTTATTGGTCTCCGGTCAGAGTAGAATAGCGAGATGACTTCGAGTGACCACAGCTTTCGAATCGTACGGATTAGGTGAAGGATGGTCCTCCTTGCTCGGACGTCTTGTGAGGGTGAATCACGACTTTCGGGGAAGATCTCAGCTGACGAAGTTGTACCTCTGGACTGTCACGCGAGTTGCAGTCGGGGAGCTCAATCCGTTCAAGTGATAGAATGGCTCTGCAAAAAATTTTGAGCTTCTACGCTGGTGAGTTTCATGGAATAGGGTTCTGAGGCGATCCGAGCTCGTGGCTAATTCGCCGCTGGGTCTGTATAATAGATATATCTCCTGAGTCGGAATCAGAAACACGCGGAAGGCTCTCTGTGCCAGAGTCTGGCACAGTCGACATTGCTTGTTTTGCTCTGCCGATCGGATCGAATCAGATTTCTGGGCTCGGTTCGCTCGGCTCACGTTCTACACGATCTTTTTGATAAACAATGGGACCGTGATAGCTTGATAGAGCTGAGAGCTGAGTCTCATTGAATACGAGTGCAGCTGTAATGCCAAACTCTGTTCCCACTGGGGCGGCTCGACGAGACTAATCACGGACGGAATTTAGTAATTCGATCGTTCTGTTTTCGTATTTTTCTTGAATTATTCACCATTGCGAACGATGCCATTCGAGTCCTGATTTCCATCCCAAGCATGCCTATGCATAGATGCGAGCGCGCTCTTACATCATCATGACGGAGAGTTGACGCCGAGGACTCATTCTCAAAGGAACCTCGAAATTTGGACGGTCGTTAATCACGATTGTTATGGAAGAGCCGCATGCGTAGGATTTTATCGCTAAGATCATATTACAGGAAGCAGTGACGATCCTCGAGAAGTGCGAGAAGTCCGCTTCACCTGCTACAAAGAATGCAAAGTGAACGATGCTACGGAGGACATAGTTCTCTACGAACTCCCGGAACCTCAACGAGAGAATAACAATAAAATAAAAGATGAAAAGCCCCTCTCCAGATTTGACCTCATCGTGAGAAACGTGAAGAACAAAGATTATGGTGTTAGGTGAGCTTGGTCGCGGTCGAATACGCTCCTTTACGAATGATGAGCTCAGAAGCTCCCGGAACAGGCTATCCTAAGCTGATGTCTTGCCTCCGAACAGCCTCCGACGATTCGTAGACAATAGCGAAGCTCAGCAGCAGTTCGCACTGTTACGCGAAAAACTCCCGCAGCTGCTGGAGATCCACGAGTCGTTCCCGAGTAAAGAACTTTTCCGAAACTACAGTAATTGCGCTTTGGAGAATCCTTCGTGGTCCGTGGCGCACATAGCAGTCGCATTGAATCTTTTGGATATTCTGAGGAGCCCGTCTGTGACTAAGTAAGCCGATTCGTCATCCTGCGTGCCGTCATGATCTCTTCTGACGATGAATGTCGAGGTTGTTTGGGCCTCGCTGATCATATCTACGGTCTTCCAGGTATCTCGATACGAAATGTGAAATCACAGGCAAGACACCGCTGCACCTAGCGTTAGAGCTGCAAAATGCACCTGCACTACAGGCGCTTCTCGATCAAGGAGCTAGAGTTGATGTCGTCGACAATCGCGAAAATTCGCCGTTCCACTACGCTATAAAAACAGAGACAAAGTCATTCCTAGAGGTCAGTATGGAGTGCACGTTGGCGCTCGATGTTCCCGGGGGCTAGAGATCCTCGTTGGGAAATTTCCGATCCTTCGATCGATCGAGGACTGCAGCATGGGAGATCTATGAACTCGATCGCTAGACCTACACCTCACGTTTTCGCCTCGTTGCAGATGATCTGCAGAGCGCCGGGTGCTGCCACAGGAATCAACCAGAGGAATCTCTACGGCGAGACTCCCCTGCAAGCCGCGTGCATGGCCGGCTTGAGTGCTTGCGTAGAGACACTGCTGAAGCAGGGCGCGGACGTGAATTCGGCCTCGTTCAGCACCTGTACCACGGAAGGACGGTAATGGGACTCGCATTTCTTCTGAAAAGCTCCCGATGTTCGGGCATTGGAGCTCATTCTCCGTTCTGAGTCTTGAGCGTTTCTCTTCCTCCTCAGGGTCGTGGGAGACAGAGATCTGGGATTTTTCAGTGAACGCCAAATGAGGAAAGGCGGAACTCCGTTGCATTGGGTGAAATCGCGAGCGGTAAGCGAAAATTCTCGGGTGGAACGTCTCTCATGAGATCGCCAAACAATCGACTGGGAGGGAAGTGTGCTTCGGATCGAATAATACAGTGGTACTCGGCGATTGACGAGAGTTGCCTCGTTGCAGTCTCTGGAGCTCATGATCGACATCGGATGCGACTTGAATGCGAGGAACTCCTGTGGGGACACCGCTCTACACGTGATGGCTTCGAAGCGACGCCTGGAGTCTTTGATCTGGCTATTGATCGAAGGCGCAAATGTCAATGCGCGAGGCTGCGGCGGGGATACACCTCTGCACGTCGCTGTGCGATCCGCGAGGGTACCGAAGCCGCAAGACGCATGGATGCTTTTCAAACAGAAAGTCGAGCAGAAGAATTACGGACGACAGAAGGTTGGTGCGAGAGGTCGAAGTCTTGAGTTGATGTCGTGCTAGGAGGGAGTTCCGGCCGCAGGGCCCAATCCGTTTGGGGGCTTTGTCCCCCGAGGAGCTCAATAGGTGAGCGGTCCAAAAGACTGATGCATCATATTTCCCTTCAGCATGACGGGCTCTCCATCGTTCAGATTCTTCTTGCGTTCGGTGCTGATCTCAACAGTGTCAATACCGCCGGAGACACCCCAAGACACATTGCTGCTGTGATGGCTTCCAATACGCACAACCCACGCTTAGATCAGCTGTTATTCGTCCTTCACGCGGTAGGTGCCAAGCGGTGTGCGAAGAGAAGCCCTCTATGCACTGAAGGATGTAGTCCCGACGGGAGCTTCGACGGCGTGCCTCCTCAGGACTTTTGCAAAGATCGCATGAAAAGTACGTGGCTCCGGTGTTTGTGCCCTTGGCTCGACCAAGATGCTCTGACACGGTTGACAGCGAGAGTACCATCCTGAGTTTTTCCGAATTTTGTTTCAGTCTTCGATGAAGCGCTGAGCGCGGATATTTTGAAAGAGACTCTGGAACGGAAACGCAAAGGTCTGTACAAAGGCAAACGATGCCGGGCATTGTCTGTCGATGGCGGCGGTGTCAAAGGCTTGGTAACGCTGAGAACACTGAAATGTCTCGAGGAAGTCGTAGGGCAACCGATCTTCAGCTGTGTCGACTGGGTTATCGGAACCAGTGCTGGAGGTATCTCGACGTGTTGTCTCGCCTGCGGTGAGTGATGCACGGTCGCCAAGCATTCGCATGTCACGAGCGATACAGCGAGATGTCAGGAACTCGAGTGGTAATCTCGAGCCCTTTACATCCAGGCCACAGCTTGGACGTAGCCTTTCGAACCGCTTTCCGTCTAAAAGAGAAGTTCATCGTCGGACCACGGCCGTACAATACGGAGGGCCTTGAAGAATTCTTCAAGCAGTCATTCGGAGGCGAGACGAAGTTCTCTGACATCAAAAGTCCCAGGTAAGCCGCCGTTCTCCGAATCCGGAGCCGTGCCCAAATGAGCCTTACGTGCGGAGACGCTCAAGCTCGATGAATGAAGTATTCCTCTCCTATGAGGAGTCTGTGAGTGTGTACTGGAGAGTTTCGATCAGCAAGAATTTCGCAGGTTCGCGGTGACAGCGGTCAACGCCGAAGTCTGGCCGACTCGACTGAAGCTGTTCCGGAACTATGTCAAACCCAGATCTTTGTTGGAAAAGAAGCCTGAAGCTCCAGATGACGAATTCGTATGGTCTGCAGCTAGAGCGACGGGCGCTGCTCCGACATTCTTCAAGCCTTACAAACAGTATCTCGACGGTGCGATCATATCGAACAATCCTACCCTGGACTTGATCACCGAAATCACCGAATACAACGCCGCGATGAAGGTGAGTTCTCGGGCAGAAGATCACCCTAACCTCTCGAGTCGAGTCCGGCATGGCGTCTGGCATCCAGAGCTATCACCAGAAACCATTCCTCTTTGAAGGATAAACCCTCTGAGTGTTACGATGTTGACATCGTACTCTCAGTTGGCGGCGGCATGCGCCCCACGGCAACCGTTGGGACGATTGATGCTCTCCAGCTGGATCCTGGACTTTTCGGAGCAGCCAAAGTTGCTTATTCCGTGGGGCATCTTATGAAATTCGCTGTGGAACAAGTGAGTTCCCTCACGCATGAGGAACTATCTCGCAGTCAGAGCAACCGATTCGAAATATCTAATGTGTCTCTCATTCTCCCCCCAGATCGCAGAACCCGACGGACGTCACGTTGATCGTGCCAGGGCTTGGTGCTATGGAATCGGGGTGCCGTATGCTCGTTTACAGCCTGTTTTGTCACAAAATATACCGGTGAATGAGAGCGACAACAGGGTCATCGCCAAAATTCTGTGGGAGACGATGGCTTGCTTTAAACAATTTCCGGATGAGATGTCCATGATCGCTGAGCTATTGCGCGACGAGGGGAAACCAACGAAATAAGTTATCGGAGCGTCCTCTGAATGAAAGGGTTTCCATTTGGTCTGTTGGGGCTCGGAGTTGTTGTTGCGGCTGCAAAATTTTCTTCTCCTCTTGGGGAACGGGCACCTCAAAGAAGGAATAGTAATTGGGGAGAATTCCAGCTCGATATTCTGATCAGCTCTGCTTTATTACCCGACAACTCCCTTCGGGGGAATGGAGTGAGACCTGGGAGCGCTTCCCAGAATTTCCTTGAGGTCGGCTTATGCATCAACCAAAGTTTTAAATCGATCAGAGGGGTATGCACACGGCAACTCGATTTCCGTCGCCCAGGCATCACTCAAACGTTCACGCCGGACCCTTATCATTCCGAAAAACACATCATGGGGCCTCATGTCAATTTGCACCGGTAGATGATGTTTTATATGAGTCGTCATAAACGCTGACTCGCCTTGTTGAAGAGCAAATAAAAGATCTGACTGACTTATATTTGTCCACACGTTTGAATCTTCATTGAATGAGAAGGATGAGAATCAATGATAATGGTGGAAAGGAAGAGGAGACTCCCTCATGATCCGAGAGGGTTCCGGGTGTACGCGACCGGATAGAGCTTGCAACAAATCATGACGATATCTCGGATTCCGTTTGTTTATTCTGCATCATTCGAGTCCTGGCGATTCACAATGTGGATAATTGTCCCCACCATGGAACTGTCAAACAATAAATTATTCTTCATAGATATCTTAGATTCCTTATGATCTTTGACGTCGTTCGAAGAAACTCCAACGAGCTCACCGCACAGCTCGGAGAATGAACATCCAATAATAATGAAAAGAAAACCTAAGCGGAGTCTCTTCTGTGGAGCTGATTGCCGTGTTTATTCCTAGGACCTTACTGCTAGTTCCTGATAAGAGTTGGTTCGAAACAGACTCGACCACGACGGACTCCCCATAATTCGTCCATTCCGTGAAGCAACAAGTTATGTTAAACATCGATTCCCCAAAATCAGCCGATTGTACCCACACCGTCACAATGAGGGCTTGCCGGTGGGAAGTATCATTCGAAAAGACTTCCTCCATCCTCTCTTTACATTCGCTCCACCAATGATACAAACTCATGCACTAACGATAAAGGAGACCGCTCAAGGAGAATCCTCGAGTACACGTTGAGCTTCCGAGGTCGCTCTACCAGAGACCTGGGAACGCATTGACTTCTCCCTGTTGTACGGTTTTTTCTTCACCTTTGGTATAGCTCAAACGCAATCGCATTCTCAGCTTGGTTTGACTGGCTGGAGGCGAAACTTTCACAATTTGCTCGATCCGACCTGAGAAATTAGGGGACCGGAATGATTTTGGGATTGAGGCCGAGGCAAAAGCTCCTTCATTCGCTTGTGTCGTCCACCGGTGAGCCCCGGGCAAGTTGAGGGCGGGAAAGGAAACCGAGTCGCTATTCGTCCCATCATTATCTACTCACCTAGATTTGGTTGAAGTGTGTTTCCACTCGGTGGGAGCATTTCGAGCTGGAAGCTTTTCGGTACAGCCACCTGGAAGGAACAGATGAAACGGAATTAGTCTTTCCTCGATCGAGTTTCCGCGAGGTAATCGGCGCTCACGTCGCAGGATACCCACCTGGAAGAGAACGTCGGATATGCTGACGCCTCCGACATTTTTCATGTGAACGACGAACGTGACCTGTTGTCCGACAGGAACTTTCTGAGGGTAATCCATCGTAATATGGAGCCCATCGACGTCCATTGCGGGAATCGTTTGCATGGGAGCCGTGGAAGATTTCGGTGTTGCCGAGTTCACCAATGCTGATATGGAGTTCTTAGGGTTCTGCGTATCGTCTGAGATGATCAAGCTGTCCCCCAAGAAAGCTACGGGCGCGGATGAAGGGGGAACTGGCGTCGATAATGAGTCGATACCTGAGGAACATTGGGCCTTATGAGTGCTCCATCCTCTCGACGATGGGGGACTCTCGCTGTGTCAGGCTTCAGTCGGAATGATTAGCTTCGCCACTCACCGGCCAGGTCTCCCAAAAGATCGAAGAGAGCATCTCCTGTATTGTTATTACTGTTTGAAATAATTTTGTTGTCCGTCGCTGCTTGAGGTACTTGAGTCGCCCGTGGGGGCATATCGATGACGTCATCCCCTCCGACCAACAAATCGAGGAGATTGTCCACTCCAACACCATCTCCGTTGTTGTTCAGATTAGCTGTCGTGATCTCCACCTGAAAGATCGAAATTGTGATTGGATCCGTATGTAGGTACCCTGTGACCGTGTTTCGCTGCTTTATCGACTGACAACGATAGCTTCGATGAGATTCGCGGCTGGCTCACCTGCTTATGATTCCCGACGAGTCCCTCTTGTGCTTGAGGTGGCTGAGCTTTTATCAGAGTTTTCACCTGGGCCAGAAAATAGAGTTTTAACGCTTGCGAAAACTTTGATTCGTCACGCACCGAACATTCACATGATCAGTTTCCGTGATTACCTCCATGGGAGGCATTCGCTCGAGCAGAGCAGGTCTCAACGTGTCGTGTCGAGAGAACAATGCGGCGAATTCGGACGCCCGCTGTTGTAGTTCTATGTGCACGCTAGAAGACAGCGAGTCGATGGCGCACTTGATTCTGTAATGAATTGTTCCATATTTCCATAGATCACGGGAGGCATTATTCATCCCAATCACACTCAATCCAGGAGCGGCGGAGGAGTTCCCTTGGATAATTACCGATTGGTGCTCTCTTGGGAGAAGCGGACGCTAAGCTTTTCCATGGACAGGAGCGCGTACGATCTATAAAGTCGTAAAATCGTTCTAGTGATTGGAACTCTGAACCGGAGGGAGAGCACCATTCCGGGCTCTTTCATTCAAGAACTCGAGTCAAAGCCTGGTCTCCGGTAATACCTCGTGGCAACGTTTAACTGGGTGTTGAAAAGTAGCCATTGCTCGAAGAAACCGATGACATCCGATTCCTTGACGGGTTGGAAGTCTTTCAGACCTTCGCCAAGCTCCATATTTTCTGCTGACTGTAGCAGAAGGTCCCCGAATTCACCGATAGTCCAACATGCCACCTGAAATCATTCGCCGGAAGTTAGTCAGTGTCGGGCCGCACAGGGGTCTTATGCTCAGCATGAGATGCAGGGAGCAACGGGACGATATTCTGATTCGGGAGTCCAACCTGGCACAAGGGCTGATAGGCGCTGACTTCACTTGGCGGATCGATTCTTGACATCTCCCACCAGAGTCTCCGCACGGCAAAAGCGTACAGAGAGTTTTCCTGACATGCGCTCAGGAGCTGTATAAGAGAGCCGACGATATCGTCATTCACATGGTTTCCGGCCAGAGTCAGCGCCTTGATCATCGTTTCGACGTGCCAGCGCTTCGTCGGTGCGTAAGCTTCAGCCGCTAAGAATAAATTGCACGAGCAGCTTTGAGCAAACTCTGGTTCGGCCGTCGCCAAGAAGACCAGCAATTCCCTGAAAGCATCGGTAATTTATTCGAATCCTTCAGTTCTCGCCACGTATAGTTTGAGAGCTGCGAGATGGGTCGCTTCGACGAATACGCAACTCACCTGGTCATGAATTCGATATTCTGTGAATTGATGAGAGCGAAGCAAAGGTCAAGAGCTCTCCTCCGGATCGACACGTCCGGGTCTTTCAAGCAGTCCACAATCGTATTCTTATGTCGCTGAACTGCCTGGTAGTCGGCCTGCACGGTCCTATACAGTGTCGTGAGAGCGACGTATCTGATATTCTTGTCGGTATTCAACAAGAATCGGCCAAGAATGTTGACGCCCAGAACTCTCAGACCAGACTCGGACTTTATGTCCATTATCGTCAGTACCGCCTCGTAAAGGATGGCGTTACCGACGTTTTTCGCGGTCTCGGTATTGGTAGCCACCTGGAGGAAATGATCGTGCTCGAATGTTTATATCGATACGTATGAACGGACATGATGGTTGAAGGGATTCCTCTCGACGGAGGTCAGGAGCTCTTCCCGACCTTAGAGGCGAATCTGATTCTCCGTATTGAGTAGAACTCTACCTGAGCGAGGATGTCGTTCATTGCCTCGGAGCATTCAACGTCGTTCCTGCCGAGCAACCGCAAGAGCCGCAATATCTTCACCTGAAGGAAAGGATCCGAGACTCCGCATACGTCGTGCTCAGGCGAATAGCCGCTGAGGATGAGGTTCTTCAGGATTCGCACGAGTTGCGGCACGGATTTACGGAAATAGCTTAGGGTGTCCGGCGATCGCTCGCACATTTCGTGCACGAGAACGATCGCCGTGATCAGTATGCCGTGATTCTTCTCCGATAGAAGAGATCTTGTCGCGGGTATGAACATTTCCATCAGCTCGGGAACCCGTCTGATTATCCGAAATGCGGCCAGAGCTGCCTTCTTCTTGACATACGGATTCGATGAAGTTTTCAGGATCCGTTCAACCTCGCCAGCGAGATCTCGAGACATTTCCGGTGAGCAGATGCTTGCCAAGGTACACAGGGCGAGCCCGACAACGAACTGTGTCGGGGAGTTGAGGTCGTTCTTCAACGAATTCGTCACCAGGAGATGAACGTCTTGCCGTTCATCGAGCAGAAGCATCGCACCGAGATATCTGGAAACAGTTTAGGTTCCTGGTGAAAAAAGCTAGATCGAGCCTTGATGGGATTTCTCTTCGGCGATATCTACGCAGTGGAAAAGCCTGTCGCGAATCTTTGTCTCGCATGAGACTGACCCTATTCTTTTATCGGTGAACCTCGGTGAGGCGATGAGTTTGAGGCATTCTAGCTGTCCGAAATGAGCAGGATATCCGAGCATGTGAATGTACAGAAGCTTTGCGACGTTCCGGCATCTGGAATAGAGAATTCGTTGGGATACTCGCGTCTCAGCCATCTTAGCATCGATTGTTCGATCAAGGAAACCGAACAAGTAGGCTGCCATCAGAAGATCGCCGCTGGCCCACGACTATGACGGCGACTACTGACAACCGCTTCCGTCGGCTCTGAGAGAACACTCTGAATTAGAGTGCGTCGTGAGGGAGTCGGCCTGCGTCAGCTAATCTTGTCCGATTCAATTACGTCCACTGAGAACGTCGAAACTCTGCCGCAACGCTGAATGCTGCAGGCGGAAGAAGTCGAAAGATCTCGTGCGGAGTCCAGGAAGGATCCGATCGACCTTACAGGAAACAAATAAGCGAGCCGGACGAGAACCATGAGGGAGTTCTCTCTGCCTCCTATGCCGGCAGGAGGGCCAAGCGAGTTGACCGACCCCGAGCCAAAAATGCTAAGGATCGCATTCTCAGAACGACCACCGAATGCGCTAAGACGACAGCATCTCGATGCAGGGAAAAATATCCGTCTGTCATGTCGTCTCAAACAGCTTGAACGATAGTCAGCCCCGAAAAAGCTACTGAACTTGAATAGGCTGCGTCGCACGATTTTTACACACCTCCATAAACTGTCATCTTCGCGGAAGGTACTCCGAATGTAGGCACATTCTTTCTGAACCACGGCTCTCTCATCAGCCGCCGTTCTCGCTGCACGGATTTGTCGGATGAGATCTCGAAGTCGCATGGGGCTCTGCATGGACTGGGTGATCCGGTTGACGCCGGAGAGAATGGTTTGTTGAATATCCATCCTGAACGGAACGGAAATTCACGTTCTCATGCACCACGAAGTCGAGACGGCGGTCACAAGGTTGTCGCTCGAGGCAACACGTCAAAGTATGTCTCCAGTTGATCTTTGTTGTGTGGCGGAGAACAGATACTTCCACGCTCGACCCTCTACTTCGAGCTGTCGACAGGCAGGATCCGTCGACGAACGGCCAGGAGGGCAAGCTGGTGGTGAGCGAGCAGCGATAAAACGGCACCTCCGATATCCACCACCCACGAAAGTCTGAATTATTTTAGAAAAAAGGTAGTCTGCTAGTCACAACCTGCTGCCAAGTTCTACCGCTAACTGCCGAGCGGTTTGTTTGACGGCTGCTAAGAACTGAGCCGCCAGCAACGCAGGCAACATCATCGTCGCGCGGAGAGCTGCCGGGGGCGCCGGCCGAGCTGTCGCCGCCTAGACCACCTTCACAGATGCCAGGTTCGCGAAAGTAAAACAGATATTCACTGCCGTGGAGCAATAGATTGATTCGGGCTCAAAACATGCTCGCTGATGCGTGAAATATCTCGCGATGTCTCATGTCACCCCCCTCCCCCCCGAGTGCCGGACGAGGCACGCTCCCGGAGTGGTCGCCCCTTTTAACCATCGACCCGATCCTCCTTTTCGGCATGTGAAAACGTACGCTTCGGTTTCCAGCTGGTGTATTATGTCTGCGCCGTCGTCTACGATGCGCAGGATGTCCACAAAGAACTAATGTTGCTCTCGCGGGCACTCGTATACCTTCGCTCGAAGCGACTTCACACCTACTCTCGATTGTATTCCTGCGCTCTCGGCTTCGCCGATCGCAAGCTTCTAAGATGGACAAATTCTATCCCCTGAAGATACGAAATGATCAACCCGCCTGACGGGGTGCGTGCATCTGAGGGCAGGATCGATCGACAAACCATCTTAATCAATACCACTGATTTTTTGACCTTCGACAGAATGTTTCCGGGTATGCATGAAAGAGCGCAAAATTCGTAAATGCAATCATAAAATCCCCATTTATTGAGCTCGATGACGAAATGTACTTCCAGTTATGAGGGTACGGGCGACCGAGCCGTTCCGATGGAACGACCCATCCAACTTGATTTAAAGCTTTTATTACTCCAGTTTCCGTGAAAACAACGTTTTCCGAGAAGATGCTTTTGGTATAAACCGTTAAGAGCCCCCGCTTTCTCTTCCCCCATACATACGCTCTTGGGGCAATGCGATCACCCATCGACCAGATTAGTTCTCAGTCGACTGGAACTTAGTTCTCATGGATCGACTGACATGAGCAGGTTTCGCTCTCGCCTTGAGGAAAGGTGACAGGCGAGCAACGAGCAGGATCTAACGAGTGAGCAATTCGACGGGTGTAGTCGGCTCAGGAGAAAACGATGCTCATAGTTTCGTTGCTCAAAAATGATTTCTTCGATGTGGCGAATAATCCATTTATCAGCGCCGTGACGGACGTTCTCGTCAAACGGGATACGGATCTGACCATATCTTCGTTCATTCACGCATGTCTACATGTTTACGGAGCTCTGCACTTGTCTTTAGTTTCGGTGAGGAAGGACAGTAGAAGGTCTGGCTTTTCTGGCAACGCTCCTCGTGCTTTATTTGCCGTGTTTCCGCGCAGATCCCGGCGCTCATGGACGAAATCGCGCTCTACGCTACGATATCGGTAGCACCGATACACAAATACGTTTCCATGATGCTTGCCATCGGGGCGTCGGCTATCCTGCTCACGCATTTAATCGCTTTGAAGAAATCGCCAATGAAGTTCGACCTCCGATTCCATGAGCTGTGGATCTCGGTCTTATCGATCAAGGTTCGGGATCCATAAATGAAATATGACACACGACCACTGACGGCTTGAACGCTCCCGGAGTGGTCGCCCCTTTTAACCATCGACCCGATCCTCCTTTTGCGGCATGTGAAAACGAACGCTTCGGTTTCCAGCTGGTGTATTATGTCTGCGCCGTCGTCTACGATGCGCAGGATGTCCTCAAAGAACTAATGTTGCTCTCGCGGGCACTCGTATACCTTTCGCTCGAAGCGACTTCACACCTACTCTCGATTGTATTCCTGCGCTCTCGGCTTCGCCGATCGCAAGCTTCTAAGATGGACAAATTCTATCCCCTGAAGATACGAAATGATCAACCCGCCTGACGGGGTGCGTGCATCTGAGGGCAGGATCGATCGACAAACCATCTTAATCAATACCACTGATTTTTTGACCTTCGACAGAATGCTTCCGGGTATGCATGAAACAGCGCAAAATTCGTAAATGCAATCATAAAATCCCCATTTATTGAGCTCGATGACGAAATGTACTTCCAGTTATGAGGGTACGGGCGACCGAGCCGTTCCGATGGAACGACCCATCCAACTTGATTTAAAGCTTTTATTACTCCAGTTTCCGTGAAAACAACGTTCTCCGAGAAGATGCTTTTGGTATAAACCGTTAAGAGCCCCCGCTTTCTCTTCCCCCATACATTCGTTCTTGACCCATCGGACAATCGACCAATAAATCTTTCGCCCCTCCGTTCACGCATGCAGTCACTCGATCAATCAATGCATCCATCGGGGTCCGCGAATCTGTCAGATTTCTAGAAGATAACTTATGTACATCACTAGAACGCCAGCACAGGTCGTCCACGTCAAGACTGTCCATTCCCTTTGCTAGCACAACTTCATTCGTCAGTAGAATCGTCATCGCTCCGTATTCGGCGCGGTGCTTGGTCGCATCCGTCGACGTCATCGGAGTCCATTTGGCGAACCGACAGCGGGAACAATTTTTTTTGAACTCCTCAGGTTGTATTCCATCGCGCTCTCGCTCATCAACACAGAGCCTGCCTACCCTCCTTTCAATCCTCAGCGGCGGCGAGCTTGGGCTAGGGATCTGGGAAAAAGATCCGCGATCAGCCACCAGCACGACCTCCGTCCGCGAATGCGGGCTCCGTACGGATCAGGCATTCAGATTCCCTTCCACGCACTCACGCCTGCACGCACGCTCATCGAAAACCCGATGGGACAGCGAGCTAAGGAGCTGGCCGGGATACACATGCTCGACCGTGCATTTTTCTCCCGAAGCAGATATTCCAATGTTCACGATAGCGGATTATAACATCAACAGCAACAATTAACACTCCGAAATCGGGAACGATGCTCGGCATTTCTCACCAATGAGCCACCACAGAAATCTTGGGGGGAGAGCTTAACTACGACAATACCAATCACCGGGACGAATCGGGCGAATCGGCACCGAAACGTGTGGCGAGTAGGATGGTGCGTCTTGGAAGAGCTGAACATATAAAGTACATATAATGGATGGGCCGGGTATACTAGCAATCGGGTTCAGTCCTCTCTCGGTCGAGTCGAGCATTCGGACGTGGTGGTTCAGGGATTATTTGCTCGAATCGACAGTCGGACAGAACGTTCTGTACTGCGCTGATAGCTGAGTCTGACGTAGATTGGTTGCTTGAGCGAGGATATATCCCGATTCTGTGGGTCGAATAACGCATCTCCGACTCCTGAACTGTATTCCCGGCTCATGCACGGAGTTCCACGACATTGGTTACATGTGAAGAGCTGTCCTTGAGTTAAGCGCCGACTAAGCTGAATGAGCCTCGACTGCCTAAAGCGATTTTTCTAGGAGATTCCTTTTCATGTTCTCTCCTTGAATTATCGAGTGAAATTATAATTAATTATATGACGAATATAAAAAGTGCTTTCGATTGGAGACAACATTTCCATTCGTATCACTCGGGAATCGGTCCACCGGGTACGCAGAATCACATGTGAAGCTGAATAATCGTTTGCAACAAAAGGCAGGAATCACCGGGAGAATACGCGTGTGCGATCCACTGTTACAACCGATTCCGTTTCTGTCACTTGTGATTATTTATAGATAGCTTCGATATGACTCGGATTAGCGCAGCATTTTCTTCCTGGAGAGTTTCGATTTTGCGCTTGAGAGTATCCACGTTCTGCAGAAGAGGGATGAATCCTTACAACCGGTCGTTCGAAATTCACGAGGCTCCGCGCCTCAAACCAATGATCGATGCTCATTTCTCATTCCATCAAAATCATACCTGAATATCGTTTTGCATATCTTTAAGGCATTGTTCTGCCTCGAGCCGTCGAGTCTTTTCTTGTTCCACAAATTTCTTCATTTCCAGAACCTCTTCCTCTTTTTCTGTCAGAAGCTCCCTCAACCGGTCGTTTTCAGCGCGAACGATTCCGGAATCTTTTTTGTTGGCTTCTCGCAAAGCAACTTCAATTTCGTAAAGCTGGCGGGGAAATTGAATAAATTTATACTTTCTGGAGCGTCGAGGTTGATGCCTGTTCCGCTCACCGATTCCGATCTCATCCATCGGAGGCCTAAGCTCCAGTGAATTTCCAGCAAGCCGGACAAACCTTTTTGAAATCCGTCGAATTTTCTGCAGCTTGAATGCGCGCCGTTTCTGCTCGATGCTCGACCTCATGAATTTTCAATCGACTCTGGCCATTATTCAATTCAAGCTGAACCGGAATCTGTAAAGAGGGGTCGTTAGGGATCATATTCGCAAGTCTCTCCTCTGTTCTTTTGGGCATCATCGAATCCCTCAATCGCTACTCACCTCATCCGAGACGCCTCCGCCAGCGCAGATTCCTGTACTCCTCCTCTTTGGCCTTCGGCGTTGACGTGTTTGCGAAGCGTTGGATGAATCGACTTCACTGTTTTCTTTGTTTTCGATAGCTGTTATGAATAAACTTTTCTTAAGAGCTGCTAGCAGACTTCGAGGAAATTTATTCGCTCACTCCTCATCGCGATGGAACCTTCTCTCTCTGTACAGTATGTTTCCGCTGACCTGCTTTCGGTGGGTCCGCGACAATTTGTTCGCCATCCGACAACAATAGATCTCCATGATTGTGAACAGCCTCAATACTGTCTACGATCTTGAGGTGCGGCGCATCTTCGATTTGGCGTTGTCTTTGCTCTGCCGCTGCGCGTTCCCGCCAAGAAGTTCGGCGCTCCAGGCTCGAGTCGTAGCCAACATCCATCGAGGTTGAAGACGAGGCTGGAGGGACTGTTAAACCTGAATTTCGGAACGTACCCGAAATTTTTCGCGGCAGGATCGCTACGTTCTACGTTCGGGTCGAAACCCCGGAGACCGAGCAACGTGAAGCCGATAAGTAGAATAAGCTAACTTACCCGCATGAATTGTGTTTTCTGGCTCTCTCCTCCTCCCATCATTACTTTTTCGAATATTCTCCTCCGCTGACTTAAGGTCCTCCAGAGTCACACCCTGGAATTGGAACGATCGCCATTTCAGAGTGGGATCAAAATCATCGGATGATTTTTTTAATTAATCCATTAGACTGGCATCAAGATCATTCGTCGGCAAGGCGGGCTGAGAACGAGATGACGTCCAGATCTCTTTCGCGGCACGCTAATTCTCGAGTTCATAAGTCGAGTTGAGGTATTGCTAAAGTCTTCGAATAGCCCAGAAGAAGCCAACCAGACGACCGACTGCCCGCGCGCACTTCCCGAAGGCATTGTACCTCGAGTTCGTGCGACAGAGCTGGGAGACTCACGTCATATGAACATCAGCTCGCAGGGTGAGCGTCGACGACGAATAGGAGGACAACATTCACGCTCGAGAGAGTACGACCCGCCGACTCTGACTACTCGACTCACTACATTTACTTGAGCCCGAGCCTTAATTCCATCGCTTCACCTCTTCATTCGATGATCTATGTGCGTCTGGTCTCAACGGCTTATCGGACTTTACCTGTGTACTTCTGCGAGTCTCCCGGACCCTTTTGGCGTGTGCCTTTCTCTGAGTTTCGCTTTCTTCGTCTCGGACCGGTGCGACGAAACTTCTTTTGACCCCAGCACCGAGGGAGTTCTGAATTTTTGGAGAAAAAAAAGTTTTACGTTTCGATCGTGAGAGATCCCCACGAATGAGTCATAGGGGAGCCAGATTCCTGACTCCAGACCAATGCGAAGCCCTAACTCACGGAGGAGAGGCTCAGTGTAGCGGAAACGGACGCCGAATTCGACGACGGTGTCGAAGCGGTAGAATTGCTCTGAGAAGGAGGGTTGCTCCGGGGCAATGGCGGAGGGAGTTCAATAGTGGCTTCAACCGAAGGTTCTTCTTCCATCGGATTCTCCTGCAGGAATAAGCGCGATGCGTGGATTCGCAGAACAAACGAATACAAGAGCTTTATGCAAACAAAAGAACGAGTGACCAAACGACGAGACAAGGGTTCTGCTTACGAGGATGATCGATGCGCTGATCCGCTCCGCCGACGCGTCCTTAAGCTGACTCCTGTCGCTGCCACTCATACGGGTCACCGAAGTTCGTCTCTTGAGGACGTGTGGAGGAGGCAGCGATAAAGTAACGATCTGGAAGTGAGACATTCCTCATAGTTAGTCGAATGTGCTAATGAATCAGCTGGCGGAAACGAAAGCAAAGACGAATGGGATCCGCCGTACTTCATGAGGAGATGATTCTTCCTCGCGATGCTCTTCCATCATGTTCTGTCGCTCGGCCAGCCACTCGGGTCGCTTCTGTTTCAGCTCGGCAATATGGCTCGTCAAGCCTTCATCACAGACGTCTGCCACTGTTTGACCCTGTGGAAGAATAGCGCTGAATGATGGGCAGCTGAGCGTGGCAATAATCCAGAAAATGAAGAGAAGGGATGGTCAAGAAGATAGGACGGGTCGGAGAAAACGGAGATTGTGCTCACCGAATGCGTCAGCTTCTCCAAATCGGCCAATCCTTCCTTCACGAGCATTGTACAAGCATCCTTCTGATCCCAGTGAGCAGCCGCGTGCAGCGGAGTCCATCCATCTAAATCTACAACATGGACGTCGTGGCGCTCTTTGAGCAGTAAATGTATCACATCTGTGTAGCCTTTAGCAGCGGCGACGTGTAAGGCCGTGGCTCCTGTCTTCTCGTCCACAATCACGGCGTGCCGTTGCGACGGGGGCAGCTTACTCTGTGCGTCCAGCATGAGTTTCACATCATCGAGCATGATTTTCTGCTCTCTCTTGCGAACTGAATCCGAGTCGACGCCCTGCAAAAAGAAGATCCTCGTGACGGAAATTCGTCTCCGTCTGTTCCTCTCCGATTTAGGATCGGCTCCGACGATCGGCAGTCTAGGAACTTGACCGAAGGACCCGCTAAGCAGTATGAAGACCCACCAGTTTCTTGGCTTCGCTCTCGAGCAACTGCTTCATTTTTGGTTCTTCGGCTCGATCCACCGCAAGCTCATTATCTACATTCACGATGTCCAGTCTCGCGCCACGTTCCAGCAGAAGCTGGGCGATCGACACGTAGCCACAAGACGCCGTAGCGTGTAGCGGAGTCCATCCCTCGTTGTCACCTATGTTGATGTCTATTCCTTTATCGATTAAAAACTCCACCATCTCGATGTTGTTATCGATGCAAGCCTGGTGGAGTGCTGTAAGACCGTCCACATTCGTCGTGTTGATGTTGGCGCTCCCGGAGTCGAGCAGTCTCTGGACTTCTTCTTTGTCGCCGGCTGAGCACGCCGCTAAGAATACGCATTGCTGGTTGAATTTCACTCTTGCGCTCTTGGCCGGCCGTGAAGTTTGCGAAGCTCCAAGGTCCACGAGGTTCGTCTCAGACTCCTCCCAGAGACGGAGTTGCTCGCGACGTTTTGCGCGAGCTTCTTTCGCGGTTCCTTGTAGCGCCATTAGCGAGTCGAAACAGCGCTATTATCTAGAAGACAAACAGATGATTAGGAAACTTGCGATGCTAATGAGGGAGATGTATAATATTTCTCGAGCATTGAAGGTGGTGTCGAGGAGAGCAGTACAGGAAGAGGCGGGAAAAAAACGTCTGAAACCCGTCGTCGAGGCTGACGACCCGAAGGCTGAGACGGTCGCTCAACAGAGTGATTCAGACGTCATGAGGCTCGAACCGGTTCCTTTCTGAGCGAATCAGGGGCTGTCTGTCGGATGACGGCCCTCACCAGGCGACATCAATTATCCGAGGAAGATCGCCGACCTTGCCGAGGTACAATTTGACGACAAGCTGAGGCACAATTACGTAATAGAGATTAAGGCTCAGTTGGCAATCAGTTGTTGGCTGACTATGTCATCGTGCTCCGAAGGCCGATAGCTAAAAATACCTCGAACCGGTGCGAGACATCAAGTGAGCCCTGCTTAGGTTCGCCGGTTGCTTAACATTTTGATCAGACCGAAACTTATCTATTCTCTGACATCGGTTCTGGCACCCATGTTATAGGTGGGATCCAGGATTAGAGCACTCCTCCCCACGACCGGTTCTCGACGCGTATCGAGAATAGGCAACAAATCGGAACCGCCCGTTGTCACCGCGTCGTGTGTAGTCGAACCCTGACGGCTCAATCTGAGACATCCTTTTCGTCTCGTCAGCCTAAAATCCGTTCAGGGGCAGCACTCACGAGCTCGAGAGGAATAAATGTTTGAACAGACAACAGCCTGAGAAATAGCATCGCACTCCGACAAGGTCCGATATAGGCCAGCGTCGAGCCTCGAGTGTGGCTTCAGACTGGCCACCACCCACAATTCGTTCTGGGAGTCTCCGCTAAAAATTGAGCCGATTCGACGATAGTAATCGGCGTCTGAGGAGATTCGAAGACGACTCTCTCTATGAAAACAGCAGCAGACTCGTTTAGTGATCTCCTCTGATATGGTCGATATCCATCGTCCGAGATTAACGGAGGACCTTGCGATCAATTGGGACGATATGTTCCGTGTTTCGCCTTCGTCTCCCTTGAGAGACCAACGATTGGGAACACAACCAGCGGACGATCTACGGAAACAGGAGCGCCGCCCGAGAGTACCGAGTAGTCTCCGTCGAAAACCAGTGGTCCCCGAACCAGTAGTCCGTATGTAAGAACCCCCGGGGCTCCCGGGCGATCTTCAAGTCTACACGGGATTTTATGGGAGGGGGTCCATAGGGATCATGGATCCGATGCTAAAAATATCCAGGGGGTCAATGAAGTTCTACGGCTTGGAGGACTTCAGGGACCAGTGGTCTGGGACAGGGGTTTCACACCGAGATCTCACCGGGATGACGTTCCTAGTCGAACATCTCGTAACACACCGCGAATCGGCCCCTCTATATTTGGCCAGGATACAGACAGCTGCGGTCAATATTAGATGCCGCAGACTGAACTCGGTCTGTGAATAGGAGTTCGTCGCTCTACGAACTCTCAAGCCTTCCTCCCGGTTTGCATATATATGTACACGATGACCTTCGCCGCGCTCGAAGCCTTTCGAACGACGACGCCGGAATCGAACACCTGATTCATTTGACGATTCACTTCAGCTCAGCAGAGCGCCTTCGATTCTAAACTTTACGCATCCGGCCTGAATTCGATGCTTCTCGTCGTCGCTGTGCACCCAAGACATGTCACAGTCGCGATAATGGAACGAGGAATGAAAGAACTCCTCCGAAGAGGCGAAGAACGAGCAGGCAGAATTGACAAACGTCACGTCCGGAAGAGCTCTCCCGCGAGGTGTGTCGACGGAGCGAGTCCGGGATCTCTTATCACGAATCCGATTTCGAACGCGGTTCCCGCATATCCGCACACTTGGCTCTCTTTCTGATCGCACCTACAGATAGAGTCTCGATTCGTCCCCGAGATATCCCGGGAAGGTTGATTTTCACTCGTTTGCCGCCTACCTGATCTATGCAGGCATCCGGAACATCAGCTCTGCCGTGATCCAAACCTCACAAGAGATCTCCCAAAGGTGGGCACCTTTCACCGAGGCTGGTCAGTGGGACTCTTTCCAGCCGATCGGTCGTTTATCGGCCGGTTGGTCCGTCGGTCGGTCTTTCACTCGGTCGTTCGACTCCCGGACCGCTTGTTCGTCTGTGCCGTCGTCCGTCAGTCCGCCCGTCACGAGGACCGACAGGCGGTCTCGAAGGCACTCAGTCAGGTAGATAAAAGGTTTGGGCTGAAGTAGCAGCAGCAGCGGTCGTAGCAGCAGCAGAGCGGTACTCTCTGCCTGATGAAGGAAACGATTCCTCCTCTCTGAGAAGCGGGTGACAATCTTTCGTCGAGTAAGAGACTCATGCACCTCGTGGGGCCGTTGTGTCACGCAAAAAACAAGCTTCCGAGACCAACGAGAGTATTATTTGTGCTACGGAATGACACTTCACGTCGTCAGTTGTGCTTTGGTTCTCGACTTCATCGCTGGTTGTCGATTCGTCGGCCACAAAATATCCAAATATAAACAAATGATGACCGACTGATCTTGCCTGCCCAACAAACAGCACCAACGGGAGCGGCGAGGTGGACGCGCTCGCTCGCTCTCTCACCCACAGAGCTTTCCCCCGGTCCTTTAAGGCGCGGTTGCCAGTTCGTAACGACCGGCACTGAGCCTTTCGGACGAGAACCTACGGAGCCGCGCCTAGAGTCTCACCGGCGACTCCGGCGTGCATCCGCCGGCTGCTCATCGGCGGAATTGATGCGGAGGCCAATTTCTTGGAATCTATGTGAGCGATGCATACACTCTTCCAAGGTCCGAAACCTCATAGCGGATACACACGCATTTGGAGACGGCATCTTGACGGAGCCGAGTTCCGTCGTATGCTATCTCCGATCGATACATCAAGAATCTCGTCGGGGGAATTCCCATGCCAGCCGATCAGGGGGCAATATTATAAACGTTTTTATTGAAAGTATTTGAATCCATCGACAAAATCGAAACTCGATGTGAAGATCCGGGAACGAGACTATTGCGGAGGCACGTAGGGCGTAATTAAAAGACTCGAGAATTCCTTCACTTGTGGAACACCTCTGACCTCTCTCTCCAGTAGCGGCAGTTTCACAACGTGAAAATCTTCGTAAAGATCTGCAATGAGAGGAACCTTATGATTTTTCCGCTGCAGTGTGCAGGGCGCTCATACGGAACAGCGTACCGATCCCCCCTCCCCGTACGACCGATGGATACGTACCGTTGATCTGATCTAAGTATTTCGCTTGAAGCTTCATGCGCGAGTTGCACATTTTGCATTCGTCTCCAGGCTTCTTATAGAGCAATTGATTTACGATGATATTATGAGTGTCTATGTCGCATTTGGTCAGCTCTTGAATGAGGCGCTCGGTCTCGTAGAGAGACAAAAACTCAGCTATACAGACGCACACGAACGTAGTCTGTTCCGGGTTACAGAATTGCTCATTCACCTGGAAAGGGAGACTCTGCGCATCACTTCAACTTTTCCCGACAGCCGAAGGAGATATCGAGCCGAACTGAACCCATCTCAGCATCCCGGTGATGATTCCCGATGAATAAGAACCAATTCGACGACTGCCGTACCTGACGAATAACGGGTAGGAGCTCCTCCAATTTCTGCGACATTGAATCTATATTCAGATCGGCGCCACCGAGCAGCACTAGAACGAGGAGAGCGAATGCTAATGAATTCGACATCACTGGTCTCGAGAGCGGGCTGGTGCCTAAACACGACAGCTCTTTGCGCCCCATAGATAATTTGGGATGCCCTCATGTTGAGAAATACCGCGGACCTCTGTACCTGAGGTTTCAACCCCGAAGAGAGGTCAATTAAAGAGCGCAATTCATCCTCGAATGTGCGCGCGGAGTCAACTCACTCGATAATTGATTCACGAACGGACTAAACTGATTTTTCAGCTTCAGCAATTTATCCAAGCCTTTCTCCATCACTTTCGGGAAGGACAGAAGTCTCAGGGTGTGTCCGGTTGGCGCTGTGTCGAAGACGACCACGTCGAAGTTCATTCCTTTGACAAGCTTCATCACTTCAGCGTAGCTCATGGCTTCATCGACCCCGGGAAATGCTTGCATGAACTGGAAAAGAGAAATTCAGCTCGTGGGTCCCGCGACCTGACCAACGGCTTATGATAGACGCCTCCTGGGGCAACGCACCTCCTGTACCAGACCACGGCTCATTCGAAAAGGGTCTCCCTCGTTGAAGTATTCGTCTGGGAGCTCCGAGATCCCCAGGTTCGGATCTATCTCCATCGCTGAGAGATTCGTGAAGCCATTGACCAATGTGGGAACTTTGCTGAACTTCTGATTGAACGCATCTGGGGGAAAGACACAATGGTTTTCCGTGCCATCGACTAGCGACATTTTTAGGAGCCTAGCGCTTTTATTCATCTTATCTGAATCCCTTTCGGGATATCCGATCGCCCTAGGAGTAAAATTCAAGACTCTGTCGAAGACATTCAATTCTTGAGATTCGATACTGCCTGAGTAATTTCAAGTGGCTGACTCCCTCGAGGTGAAGATGATCAGCATAGCGAGTACAGAGCTTCGTACTAATCTGAGATAATTCGTCGAGATCATCGATAACCCTTTTGTTGAAAAACTTACCGGAGATGTTATGTGCCGGGTCCGTCGATATGATGAGGACACTATTCCGCGATCGTGACAGCTGGACCGCCAAGGAGCAACTGCAAGTGGTTTTGCCGACTCCACCCTTCCCTCCAACAAAAATCCATTTCAGAGTCTTCTGATCAATGATATTGAGCAGCGTGGGGTCGAGAGGCTCCATCGAGCGGCCTAAGGAGGAAATAAAGAGATTCGGAGTTGCGGCCTCTATCAATCTCCTCCATGGATCTTCCCCGCTACGCTCCACCAAACTTCGGCTTTATACTCCTACTTACGAGCGACAGAAGTCCGCAAGACTCTTCACTGTGGGGGACAATAGTTCTGGGGCGCTCACTACGAGGTCTGATGCGTAAATGTTGCCGGCAGATGATCGCGTTCAGCAATGAGACAGGTGATTTTGCATGAACGCCAACACCGATTGTTCGACACTACTGGCACTTGTCGCTTTATTGCGTCTCGCTGGAATGAGTCATATTCAATATCTAGCTCGTCCACCCTGGAAGTCAGCACCGAACGGAATCACCGACTTCGAAGACTCACTCCGGGCGTAACAGGCTGCTTCATGGAATCTGTCCAGTGAAGAAGAGAGGCTGCTTCCGCGTTTTAAGGCGAGGAAAGGAACGATCCCATTCGCGGAGCTCTCTCAGACCTGGACCCTCGTGATCACCCGGCCGTGTGACCGAACGGTTGTCCTAGAGTCTGGTATATTACATCCGAAGGAAGCTTCCGATCGATAACCTCTTTTCGATCTTAGATAATCTGGAAAGAGCGCTGGCGAGCCGACCCTAATTGTCGGAGCTCGAAATTCTGGCTGCTAGCTGGGCACAACAATAACACAGGACTCTCGGAGGAGCGGAAAGAACTTCGAGAACTTAGATTTGTTGCCCCGTTCATGACCCGTGTCTTGCCTCGCCGTCCTTACACCATTTGAGCGACAGCAAACGTGAGTACAATGGGGGGCAGTGTCTCCCGGGACACCGACTGTTGCCAGATAAGATCTGGTCTGATCCGGATGTGACCGAAATTCTCAGCCGGTCGCTCACAGACCGACCCTCGCGAAACACACATGAGATGGAGAGACACCTGAGCCCTAGGAAGGGGAACTATTCCATTGTATGCGGGCTCCGGGCAGGAATTTCTTGGGGGGAAAGCGCGGTCGATGATATCCTTTTGAGCCCAATTTTCATCAGTCAGGAAAAGATGAAGGAGAAACGCTCGGAGAATGATGAAAAAGATGACCAACCTCCGGCAAAAAAGGTCAAGACCGAAGAAACGGAGGACAGTGTGCCGCGAAGCGAGAATGGACGCGGCAAGGACGACAGCGGCTCTGAGAGACCAGAAGACTCGAAAACGCATGGCGAGAAACAAGGCCGGAAACGGAAGCGGGTACGAGTGAAGAAACTCCGACAAGATATCAGCAAGCAACTGGAGTTCTACTTCTGTGACGCGAACCTCCGCAAAGATCGCTATATGAAGGAACTCGTCGCCGCGGGACAAGAAGGCTGTGAGTATTCTTGAGCGAAGATTTGCCTCAAGAAAATCAAAGGTATGTCTCTAGGTCATTCTATCCATGGGAAGCCGGCTGATCGATCGATTGCTCTCTCCTCCAGGGGTAAAGGTCGAGGAATTCCTGAAATTCAACAAGATAAAACTCCTTCTCGAGAAGAAAGGGATCGATGTGACCGAGGTTGCAAGAGCCGCTAAGGATTCGCAACTGTTGGAAGTGAGCGAAGACCTGACGAGGGTCCGCCGAAATTTGGAGAAGTTCCCGGTCGTGGAGAAGGATCAAGCCCTCGTGGATGACTGCACTATCTACGTACAGGTGAGACACCTTCGGAAGAGATATCGTCTGCGGGAGAGCGGGAGCATGGGGAACCCTCATGGATAGCCCGAATATGGGTTCGGATCGTTTCTGATCTCGAGTGGATATTTTCTTCCAGGGTCTACAGCAGTCCATGACAATCGAATCGATAAGGAGTTTGTTCTCCGAGTTCGGTATGGTGGAATATGTTTCTCTACCTCGACGGAGCACTGGTGATCATAAAGGCTTCGCTTTCGTGGAGTTCGCTGAGAAAACGGGAGCGGAGAACGCTTGTAAGTTCCATAATCTTCGAACGGGCGGCACCGGTATCCACCTCGCAGCCGACGACGACAGGACGACTAACTCCACGAAAAACGAATCGACGCCGATTATAAAAGTGCTGTCAAAGTGAGTACAAAAGCGGGATGTTCTCGTTTTATCGAACCGTTGTTCAGATGAAGAAACTGATCCGTCGGGCATCCTGTTTTGTCTTGCAGAAAAGAATGGGCACAATACAAACAGCAATACTTGGAATTGCGCAAAGAGAGTGCGAAGATGACCAAGAAGCTCCTGAGTACATTCGCATCGTCCGCGAGCGCAGATGGGGATCGGAGGGAAAATGGACATCGGAATGGAGATTGGCCCGAAGCAGGGAAAGGAGGCGAATCGAGTAGATCGAAGGAGATTCATGATGCAGGTTCATTCGGGGATGATGATGCGAAGGATGATCCAAAAGAGCGCGCCGAAGACAATCGGGTGCATGACAATGATGAAAACAAGGCGGTCCCGCGCGACCTCCCTCAATTCATCGAAGGGTGCATTGTGAAGCTTGAAGCTGAAAGTCCTCTACTCAAAAGTGCCAAGGTAAAAGGCGAACACCTGTGATGTCTGACGGAATCATACTGTTCGCCGCGGAAAAAATAACACGAGGCCTTTCCAATCCACAGACTGCACTCAGGGAAATCCCCAACGTTGCGTATGTGGACTTGATGGAAAACGACCCTATCGCGTATTTGAGGTTCCCGACTGCCGAAGCGTCTCAAACTTTCATCGAGAGCAACGTCGAGTTGACAGTCGTCAAAATAAAATGTAAAACCATTTTGAGCGGACGAGAGGAGCAGCTGTACTGGGAGAGAGTCGAATTCATGCGCGTCAAGAAGAGAGGACGCGGGAGAGAGAAACTAAGAGGCAGAGAGAAGCTTCAAGTTCGTTATGAGAAACACGTCGCCATCCAAGAAGAAAGGAAGTTGAATAAGAAGATAGTTTTCCAAGACTGAGCTCAGTACCTTGTAGATTTTGTTGAAAGAGATGTATATACCCAGAAAGCCTATCTAAATGAGAAAACACCAGACATCAAAGGTCTCTTCACTCCGGTTCACTGGTCCACTCTCACCGAAAACCGCTCCCAAGACGAGCCATCCTAGGTGAGCGTGGACTCTCCAATAATCCTGTCAGAGGGGAGGGATGCGCGGAGAGTTTGCGGGGGGAATGATTATCTAATCTGTCTTGTCTCTGGCTATGATCGCACGACCGAGTATAATGGGATAATCATTCCGAAAGACCGAGTGATGCCAATCCTGGGTCAGCTCAGCATAACCCGGTCCCTCAGGGGGTCCAAGCTATTTCATGTGGAGGTTCTTCACGGGAGGACTGTTGTCCCCTGAGCAGATGCCGATCCGGTGGGATGAGACCGTTGCGACTGACACGCCGAGTTGAAATGTGTGTGAGAATGCTCAATACCAGGAGTCGACTGCCGCCCGGGACCCTTCGATCGACGAGAGCTGAGCGCGGAGCCCTAGATACGGACACGCACATCGTTCTAGAATGAGAGGAAGGAAGATTCGACCTACGGAGGTTCTCGTCCCGACTTGGACTTCACCGTGGTGCTACCGCGGGATATCTACAAAACAAGAAGAATATCTTGAGTGGTTGGGCGGATGAACGATTTGTGAATACGGAAGAATTACCCCAAAAAAGCGTCGTAGGAGTGATCTTCGAAATAGTCGCCACGCGATTCCGCTGCAAAAATCTAGGAAGGAAAGTGGCCCCCACGACCGGCCGCTGACCATGACGCTCCGTGCCGGCGAAGGTGTCTTACGGCTCACGGCACGTCTTCCTGCCCCTGAATCCCAAGCCGGATCGTTCCTTCTGGAGAATGATCCCGTCCGCGATGGATTCGCGAGACGCAACGCTTCCGCCACGGAAGCGGAATTAGTTGTCTCCCGGTGGGGCTCAAGCCCAGCTAATCGATTTCTACCTCTCGATCGTCGGAAGAGAAGATTTCAAGAGATTTTGGCGACCACAGGTATACCTGTGCGAGCATTGACGGATAGAAGGAAAAATCCAGAGCGGTCCATGAAAAAAAACTCATTCGGATGAATCGCTGGTAACACGAACTCCCATGGAACCGAGAACTGAACTTCGCCGAGGATTCTCGCTCCGACAGATGTAAAGATTCTTAACCGCTCGCACCATCGTCAAAATTCATTGGAGTAGGCACTGGGGTAGCGGACGCGCTCGTATCACCGATTGGTTCGTATTGAAAGAAAGCAATCGACGTTTCCGTGAGCTTCCGATATGATCGCTTTCCCTCCCCTCAGATTCAGCTTCACCGACCGCAGACGCGGCAGCCGCAGTCGCAATTTCAGTGTCAGACAGGATGCGATTCGGTGTGACACTATTCCGTCCGTCAGGACTCACAATTGCATTAATTGCAATTATTCTTCTCTCTGTCCAACTTGCGGGACAAGTTGAAGCTAAGATAGTTCACAAAATTGTTCGGAATATCGCCATACCGGTAATAGCCGGTGCAGGAGCTGGAATAGCCGGCGGAGTTGTCGCCGGAGTCGTGACAGGAACCCACAAGAATCAGCCGTACCATCCGTAAGTTTGAGAGGTGTATTCGTTGGTCTTCGGACCTGTTTGCTTGTTTATGCCCGTTTCGTGCTTATATTCGTCTTCGTCTTATCATATGTGTCACTGTGTCCTTGTGTCTAATTTCGTTTAATGTTACTCGCAACGACAGTTTAAGTTCTTCGAGCTATTACGCTTATCGACATTCGTTCGCTCACCGGCCTCAAATACTCCACTCGCTGCGACAAGTTTTGAGGTACTCATTAGAGCATCGACGATCAGCGTACCGGCTCGCGCACCCGGCGGTTTATACTTTGAAAGACGAACCTCACGTCGAATGCAAAGTAGTACCTCAACATTCGGATGCTTACACCGAGATACAGAACCAGGGTGGACTAGAGCACGGACTAGCATCAACAGATGTCGACGAAGACCACGAAGGACTCGAGAAGCATAAGACGGCCTATTCTACGGCCGATTCCGAGTACGAGCAAACGGATGAGGCTGAAGAGTCCGATCGCGAGTTCTCCAGGCGACAACAATCCCGCAAGTTGCGTCGGACAGGAGAAACTCGGAAGAGTAAACCCGCGAGAAAAACATAGCCGATAGAAGGGAAATGCTGCAATAGCTGTTCCTAACGGTGTGTCCTTGTGTAACGAATTCGTTTTATAAGTCTTTATGTTGTACGTAATCCGTTGTCCTTCCGTCGCTTTGTGAGCATGCTTGCATGAAATCGACAACGATTTTCGGTGACACCTTGCCTTAATTCTCGCTCTGAAGCGTCTGAAGATTGCGATCTACGACTCCAGAATTTTTCATTCGAGTTCTAAGCAATCGTACACTTCATTCCACAGTCAAGTTGTGCAACCCCATAAATACGGGAAGGGGAAACACGGATATTTCGCGTACTAATGAAGCTGTGTATGAGTTCCCGGTCCCGTCTCCGACGATGCGACTCCCACCCGACTGCATCCACTTCTTCCGATCCTGACCGCAAGCTGCTGCAGATGGCTCTGTCACTATGAGAGATATGGAGGACCGAATGAAACCAGTTGACAGGCTGTCCGATCGAATTTCACCGCGAGGCTCTACGCCAGATTTTCCGTCAGCGTGTTTTCCGGCGGGAGAAAAGCCTGATTAGCAACATTGCGGCGTGCGAAAGTCGTCAACGGCTCCGGCTAGGCGTCGATTGGTGGCTCTAGTAAACGATATCCACAAACTGGACCAGGGTTGGAGCCCCGACCCGTGAATCAATGTGTATCTCCTTCTACCGAAGTCATTGAGCCAGCAGATTTGTTTTTCTTTTTGTTTGTCAAGCTGCCCGTAGAAGGCCTCTGGCCAGGGTCCGGATGTCGGACCGCATTGTGCAGCCAAGCTCTGCGTGGCCTTCTCTTCCTGCATCGAAAGGACATCCGGAATATGTGGGTCACTCAGAAGATTGTATAGCTTACGTAAGCAAAGACGACTAGCGGTATCATGATGACGATCGATTCAGCGCCAACAGGTGTCCGCTCCGCTGTCCTTTCACCGAGAAATTCCGGCTGTATACTGTTCCTCACCGTGGCGTGTCCGTTGTGACTACTATGTAGATGTTTTTTAGTATTAATAAACTCGTAGTGTATTTTCGGTCCTGCTCCATTGAATGGGATGAGGGGATCCGAGAAGGAGCGGCTCCGTGTTGCCCATCTTATTCCTCCGTCTTCGGAACCGCAGATCACGGCTGTGCTGCTTCGGTCAGTGACATTCGACGCGGGGCAGCGACGAATCCCTTCAAAAGGAGCCGCGCAAAAAGTTGACTTTACAAAAATTGACTTCTGATCAGTTTCCGCGGTGAGCGCGTTCAGGAAGGAGCACCCAAGCCTCCACTGTCTGAAAATCTCGTCAGGTGCGAGATTCACCGTGAGCGCCTAGGTTCTTTGGGGATTTGATATCTGCCGCTCTTCCGGAGAGGTGGAATGACTGGGAGCACAAGGGAGTTTAGATCCTAAAGGGCTTCGCAGGTATCCCTCGAGAGCGCTCATCGAGCTCACCGCTTCACTTTCCCCCTCGATGATTCCTGCAATTCAGTGAATCCTGGTCGCAAAGAACTCATGAAACGGTTCCAGACCGTTCCATCTCGCTGTATGCAGGAGATATGGTTTACGATCACCAAATTGCCGTGGCCCACTTTCCAAAGGAAACTGTCGTCGTGGCCCATCATCGAATGCAACAGGACCTGATTATGAGCTTTCCGGGCCGGGCGAAACAAGTAGCATTTTTCACGTCGTGAGTATCGTTTCGATTGTCAGTAAAAGAGTGGAAATGTACCAGAAAAACATCGAGGCCAGCTGAATGCTCAATCGGATTATCGTTCTCTCGGTTCTGCAGACAACGGAAGACCCTTTGCTCCAGGCCCATGCTTGCAGGTGGCGCAATCCAAAACGGTTTTATGAGCGTAGTCCAAAGCCTGAATGCTGGCGTTCTCTACTCGTCCCGGACTGCACCACGAAGCCGACGGTACGATACCTCAGAATCGCCGATCGAAGCCACTCTTCGCGAACGTTTCCGAGCAGCAAATGTAATAATAATAATTATGTAAAGAAGTAGCCTAGTGCAACGACGTCGGTACAATCGGATTCAGGCGGTAGCGGGTATCGAGAGGCCTGTCCTCGACGAATCCCGTGGGTCGTCGATATTGGTCTTGGAAATCGTATTCAGTAACGACGAAGACGGCTATGCCGCGGGAAGATCGCAGTTAGCTTGTGGTCGGTCAAATAAAAGATCCGAGCTGGCTGGGGTCGGGATTCGAGGGGAACCATAGCTCTGATACGCTATCCCATCGCTGCTGAGGCTCAAGTCATCGACAGAATCGAGCGTTCTCGTGAATCCTCGCTTGATGAAGCACATGAGGAGGCGCAGGAGCTCAGCACTTGGCTATCGAATGTATTGTCCGACTTCGCGCGATCCTCCGGAAATCCGTGCATTAGCACGAATTGGCATCTGTTATGTACGAGAGAAATACCGTCGCTCTTTTCAACTTCGATGCTCGGCTGGAATGACATCGCTTTGGAGTTTCATCAGGTCGTTCCGATCTTGTCGCATAAAACGTCACCCTCAGTCAGTGAAAGCTGCCGAAGGAGGTACGTTCGAAACGACCCGCCAAAGTCCGGATTAGGGGGCTGTGATTCGTCTGCTTCGCAAGTTCAGCTCACTGCTGGCTGTGGGCAGGGGCAGCAGCTGCTGCTGCTGTTTTCTCTCACTCGGTTCTGTTGTCATGTCATTTCATCCCCATCATCGAACAGTGGGAGGCATGGTATTTTAGGGTGGTTTGATGACGTTTTGAGATGTTTTGTTCGATGCGATTATAGCATTTATGTTCCGTCGACCTGGGGATAAAGCCCCCCTGTTGCTAGATGACGGGGTGGCTGTCGCAGTGGCAGCGAACGACATCAATTGCCTCAGGTACGTGACACCCGAGGTTTCGGCTCAGGCGAGATTTTTTCCAATTACGACCCGCGAACAGACCAGATTGTCGATCGGCGCTTCAACCGATCAGGGAAGCGGATGCCGCTCTCGGAGGGCTCCGCCTGCGGTTCGCCCAAGGAACAGATGTTTTCTTCTGTTGGGAGAGTCTATCCGTCGCTGGCAGCACCAGCTGTTCGTGGGAGTGATTCGAAACGTCACATTCAGACTTTGAAGTCGCCCTGGATCATTCCTCTCAACAATCGGCGAACCTCGGGAATTGAAAAAGCTCTATATGGAAGGCGGAATCGCATTCCGTGCGCTGTAGCTCCTCTGTAGACTACCAGGAGTATTCCTCGCTGGACTCGGGTCTCAAGGTTCACGAGATCGAAGGGTCGGAGTTGAAATTTTTTTTCCCGCTTCCAGTGATGTGCTATCCTCGTTCCCCGATGTGGCGCGAAATGGACTTGGCAAGGCATACGCGACGGAGCCAGATGTCAGCGACGAAGTTCTTCACGATGTAGTTGGAGTATTCGTCGTGGCCTTCGATACTCGACATGGTCAGTACCAGGAATTCAATGGTAGTCAAATGATCGGATCAGAAGCGAGTGAAAATTTTCCTCTCCCGTTGCTAAATCCGCGTGGAGTTTCTCCTCTATTCATCGAGTGAATTTTCCAGGTAACATTGTCGAGTGGTTCGCACCAGATGACTTGGATATTAATGGGATCGAATTTAAGGCCATGGCAAGCGGCGCTCACAGAACAACGACGGATTTCATGTGAGTATCCCGCATCCATTGAACGTAATCGAATATGAGCAGTAACTGTGCTTTGCGTTCACGAACATGAATCGACGACGTGCAGATTATTCTCGGGCTCTTTACGGATACGCGTGTTTTCCATGCAGATACTTCAAACGGGGCGCGTTCTTCGGCTTGGCCTCTTTTGAGAAACTTGACGTGGAGAACACGTCAGAGAGAGGTGCTAGAATGAAATCCGTCGGAGTATTGACCCGCAGTTACTCGCTTCTACACATGTACAAAGTATTTCTACAAAAACAAGTCAGGTGAGACCCCAAGTTCGCGCTCACTGAGCTGCTTTTGTCAGCTCGAATCACATAGTAGCTCGTTGGAGAACTAAATTAATTGCTGTTCCCGCAGGCATCTCCTTGAGAACCAGGGAAGCTATGGAGCTTTATCGAGATTCTATCAGCGGAAACGGAGCCTAGTTTATGGGGCTTCGGGAACGATGACTGAGGTCGACCTTGGCTACGAACCCACTCTCTGCGAAGGACTCCCCCAGATGGAAATTACTCACCCAGCGGGATGTTTCTCACAATTTCTCAACTATTTTGGTGATAAAATCTTCGCACTATGGAGGTTTGCGCTTCTCCGGAAGAGAATCCTTTTCTTCTCTCAACCACCTATCGGTACGGTTCGCCTAATCGAATTTTGATTGCATCGAGAAAGAGAGATTAGCCGGAGTAGCCCAGCGGTATCCAGAGGTTTCCGCCCGCGGAGCCCCTGGCCAGCTCTTGGTTCCGTGGTCAATGCGCGACTATCGCAGCTCTTTCCCTTGACCACGTTCCCCATGGAGATCTCGAACTGGCTCTGCGGGTGATTTCCGCTATGGGCTCGAATATCCCTTAGGATCAAGGTTCAAACACTATCAAGAGCAACCTGGGGAATTCAACCCGGGTTCCCCTGGGATCCGCGGCGCTTCCCTTCCAGAGGAACAGCTGGAGTACTGATACCGTTTCCGCGTCACTGAAAAGTTTCACCCTCATTGCAGGTGTTGTCTGTTTCCGTGTTTATTGCACCTCGACTTTGGTCGCACACGTACACCCCGGGGTCGATAGATCTTCGGCTTTGTGTCCTCCACAATTTTATGTAAATATCGCCGACATCGACTCTATCGAAAAAATGTCCTCGTACGTGGCATGTACGACGGAGAAGATATTCGAGAACAAGCTGGGTCTCTACGATTTGTATGTCGATCAACAAAACTTACGCACCTCCAAGCTGAGACATCAAAAGCTCCTGGAAACGAATCTAGCGGACCGCATAAAATTCCGGCATCTGAACGACCTCAGGTTCGGCGAAACTTCATGCGCTAAAACTTTATTTTCCACAGTTTGTTCTCTTCCATCCGAGCATGAAGAGCTGAGCTCAAGCCAAATCTAATCTTTCAATTTTTTCCCATCAGGTCGAAAAGTCAGCTTCCCGGAGGATCGTGCGATGCCGACGAGTCGTGGTTCACGAGCTTTTTCATGGCTCAGAATACTCAACTCTTCAAAGAGCTCCATCTGGCTCAAACTTCGGAAACGAAAATTCTCGGCGACGATCACATGAGAAGAGCAGGACTCGATCCTCTGGCTGATAAGCCTTTCGTAGCCGAACTGGCTGACGTTTACGGAATCGACATCGTACTCGTGAATGATGGGGTCTGCTGCGCGAGATGAACTCGATAAGAAGCGCGCAGCTAGAATTTCACAATATTTACAGTAGTCTCAGTAAGAGTTATCAGCCGCTGAGATCACTCATTCACTCCAATCGGGTCAGCGACAGGATTAGCAAGGGTCACCATATTTCACCGTTTGTCTGCTGCATACCACGATCAAGTGATTGCCCGTCGGCCACCTCCACGAAACTTGACACGAGAATGAGCGAGGAAGGGGATGGACACTGATCTTCGGCATCGAAAAATTCAACTCGAATCAACAGACGTCGATGTTCGCGCCTCGTCTCCAGAATACTCAGCTCGCTTCAGAAGGAAGATTGCGCTTCAGGAAGTGAATTTCACAGAGCACGGATTCTAACCCGAGTTACGTGGTGATTGACTCAGACCTATTGCACCAGATGAGGCAGCGATCGTGAGAGAAGTCGAACTCGATCCGAACATCACTTTTTACACCTGAGATACAGATTCGATTCTGTTCGACTGATCCGAGGATCCTGTGTTGCGATCGCCAAGGACCCATCTACCCCATCGACCGGGAGGTCTCAGCATCGAGTCGCCGCTCGATGTGTACATACATTTTTCGCGTCGATTCGACAGACAGGGATACCTCTTCTCCTCTTTACGGACGGAATTCTCCTCCCTTATTCCTCATCGAGTCCGCGCGATTGGAGTCACAATGTATGCTGATGTAATTTCCCGAGCACCAAATATCCAGTCATGAAGGCTTTCTAAGAAAAACCTCCGTACACCCCACCACCGAACGTCTGAGATCTACACATACCTCCATGCCCCCTCGTTGAGCCTTTGCAGCATGAAGTTGGCGACACAACAAAGTTGTTGAGTATCTGTCATATCCCAAATGCAATACCTCGTCAACTGGTAGAGGACAACCGATGGGAGGCTCTTGTAGAAAATCAAACGAAGAACTGATCCATTCCTCCCGGTCGCCAGAATCGACCTCATTTCCGTACAGAAACCTTATCGTATGGTTTTCGACCTAGAGGAATAAACAATACACGTAACATTGTACGTAATACGTCATGGAGTCGTCTCATTGGAAGCTTGTCCGAAATAGATTCTGGGTGGAGCTGATCCGTCTCGAGTCTGCTCCCTATCTAAGCGAGCACATTATGGAACGACCTTTGGCCGCGTGCGTCGGCTGAAGGCCTGGCATATGCATATGGGGTAAGCCACGTTCTTGAAATTCAATGACATATATGAAGGCGGCCACCGTCGCTGCTTTCATCTATGTCATCGAATTCCAGAAGAGAGGCTCAGACACATATACTCTGGAAAATGAATTCCAGCTTCGTAAATGTGCCGATGTTGATTCGATCATAAGTATTGAACTTTCCGATCCTCACAAATCTCCTGTTCTCCACAATATAATATCGTGTTGCCATTTCAACCCCTGTCTAACGGCGAGCTAAAAGATGTTTGCCGTGAGCTGGTGCATCTACTCATCCCGGCGCCGGCGCGTTAGCTGATCTCCGTCGCTCGACTTGAAAAGAAGCATGGCTACTCATTCTTCTCGATCGCAGTCAGGTGCGAGGCTTTCGGTGCTCTTTGACCGGTCCCGAATGGATTCGAGCTCTCTCGCGTGAGGGCAGAACGTATGAAATACGGATTCCCAATTCTCATATTGCTAGATCTTCCGGAATACACAGGAGTCTCCATGTGGAAGACTTTGGCGTTTCATGCAAAGTCAACTGCTGGGAATGTCATCGAAACATTATGTCGAGATCATAGCACTGCTTCGTTGATTTGGCTGAATGCGCATGCTGTAACGCAAGTGGGGGTATTCGAGATGTTGTCATGCGAAAATGAGTTTGGTGTTTGGAAATACAAATGAGGTTGGCGGTTTATAAAGCTTCGCTCAAGCATCTCTCTTTCGAGGAGTAGACATTATTTGTTTCATTGCTTATTAGGACTGTTTCACTAATGAAAGGAAGAATCGATGAAGTCGAGTAACCATCATCCGAATGACGTCATCCGAAGCATTTTAGTCCAGGCGGATATTCATGAAGAAGTTTCCTTTCTTTCGGCATTTACTCCGTAAACGACTAATGAAACCTCGAAAGAAGGCCAACTTGCACGAAAGTCGCAAACGGACGGACGGACACAGCGCTTTTATTATATAGGGGGAAGGGGGAATAGGGGGATTTCCGAGAAAAAACACTGCCGTTTCCTGGGGAAAGGGTCACATGAGTCGATTCACATGCAGTCATGCACGAGAGTGGTGGCGGTACGGTATAATGAGATCGCATCCTCATCCCCGTATTCTAAGAATCGACGGTCGACAGACGGAAATACGGTCAAGTGAACAGAAACGCTTATCTCGTCAGCTTTCAAAAGACCCGTGAAGACATCGGGAGAAAACAAGGGTCAGGGTTCATTAGGTGCCGTCTGAGAGGCGTCATTGTAAGCTGGCATTCTATTATTGAAGGAGAATAACAGAAAGAGCCTTTTCCTAGTTCACCACTGTCAACACGTTGTTCAATGATATACCGTCTGCTGAGCTTCCAGCAACAGTAAAAAACAAGCTCGAAAGATTTTTTCCACGACTGCATGGAGGTTCCATTCCAGTATCTCTCGAGAGATATGAAGCTCGGGACCCATGTAATAGCGACTCTTTGACGTCAGGATATAAGCTGATAGAATAATAAATTCCTGCAGAATGCTCGACTCGACCCTGCCTGTACCGGGCCGTGGAAGATCTCAGTCTGTTTTCCGAGCTAGATGCTCCGAGATCGCCTTTCTCCGAAGAACTCCCAAGTTTCCTTAAATCCGAACCCCTTTGATGCGCGCCCGGTGAGGATTAGCTCGACTCCCCACCTTTGGATGGGGTTTCTCCAGCCATGAGAAATTCCTCAACGGGATCGAATTTTCTCCGTGGCACTTCCCGCGTCTGACGAAATCCCGCCATCGAACGTGTTGTGCACCTCCGACGAAACAAACAGATCCGGTCACAGCTCTACAGAGCCAGATGATGTTCTCTAGAGTTCTAGAGCCCGTGCGAAATGTACCGACAGGACGGGAAACCAGCGCATTGTCCCTACGGAGAAGACGATCCTGCTGAGTAATCATCGGTGAAAGGAAACGATCACGATGGCGAAGCAAGCGAAAGATACACCACTACGTTCGCTATCGGAGACGTCCGGGACCGATGGAGGAATCGAAGACGGAAACATGAAATCGAATCCATTGAGCCGGAGGAGTTTATTTAGAGCGAAGCGACGGTGTATCACGTCAGCCGAGCTCATGAAATTGAATTCAGGTTCGGAGGAGTGGGCTGCTCCGATAGAGGGGACAGATTCGCAAGTATCCGCTTGCGGTGAAGCTGCTCCGAAAATGAGAGTAGTTCCGCGCATGATTAGTGCGAACACGCGTCAGGAAAAAGGGACTCGAAAGTCAGGGCAAAGCGTGGACGTGCCCTCGACACCCGAGCACTCTGAAAGGTCAGCTCAAGGCAGAAGTGGTGTCAGCAGCGGATACTACAGTTATAGTCCATCTGTGGCTTCAGAAGTTCCCCTGAAGCCTAAATCCCTGACTGAAAAACGGGAGAGGAATGACTCAGCCAGCCTCACGATGGAAGTCAGAAGCTTGCGAAACAATCTTGGAGTCCTCAAACTACTCTTGAGTCAACTGTGCATCGACTTGAAAAACGTAGGTAAGATTCCTCTCAAGCCGAAGTTCTTCGCAGACAGAATCGGGAGTCGAAGCTTGACCGAGTTCTCTTATATGAAGAAGTGACCTCGTCGGGCTCGGCAACGCTCCCCATCAGACACTGCAGCTTCTCACCTGAGCTGTTGGAATACGGAATCAAGCTCGCCTACTTGGACATCCTCTCTCCAAGACAGTCGGTACTTGTGAACGCCAACTGGCTGAGAGGAATGGAGCTGGTCATCGTGCATCTTTTCAGATATGGTGTGGTGAGGGATTATAGGATAGTCGACTGATCTGAATCGGAGGAATTTCTCAAGGGAAATTGACGTCCCTTAAAACTCATTCATATCCGAAGGTATCCGAAACAGGTATCAAGTACTCGGCAGGTGTTTCCAGATGTTTTGAGATCCTTGCTCTGATAGCCGCCGAGGTTCCTGCGGTGGAGGATTTGCTCTTCAAACTTGTGCAGCTCACCGTGAAAAAGGTGAATTCCCAAAATAAATGGCATTCACTATTTTACCAAAACCGCCGGCGAGTTGCTCGATGAGATAACACGAAGAACCTCCTCCAGAAAGTGCCGACTGCGAGCGAAGCACACCGTCAATACGTGGCTTGGCATGCCGGTCTGCTCAGCACGAACTGCCCTCGCTTGGCATTGAGGCTCTTGAAATTTCTCTTGTCGGAGTTTTGTGCGATACTCGTGTAAGATCCATCAGCCACGAAGTGTCCATACGGGAGGCTAATCAAATACGTGAGAACACCGTCTCACCGATGTATTCTTCCCTTCCAGTTCGTTGCATCAGAATCCAGAAAAATACGCCTCTCATAGACCTGTCAGTTTTTTCCTTTCGAATCTTATCCTGGATATCCTGTTACACCTACCTAAGGGTTGCGGACATAGTCTTATGAGCATTGCTAACGATTTGAGAAATATTCCGACGAATACGCACCTTCTGGGCCTCGCGAAGCAAGATATCGTAGATCATGTGGACTTTAGGCTACAGCCCTACAATAGATGATTGCATAATCAAACACGTTTCTAGTGAAAGTGTCACAGGAGCGTGGGGTAAAGTGCGAAGATCCTAGAGGTCTTAAAGAGGCTTGGAAGACCTCAAAGCGGAGATTCATCGGAACGGCGTTCCATTAATAACCCGGAATAAAAAAGAACACGCAAGCTTCCAAGAAATGCTCTTCTCCCTACTGACAGTAGCCAGTGACACGGTCGAAAATCATAATCCTGACTGTGATCAAAAATCCCTGCTTCTGTGTGTGCGAATTCTCAATCATGCTCGAAGCTCCAAGACTGGAAGACTTCCGAGCCTTCATGAAGGCTGGGAGCCAGCTCCAGGTCAAAATGCATTTCGGAGGAATTCCCGCGCGCAACGGCGACACGGGAAATCGAGTTCCAAAGCAAGGTGACTTGAAATTAAATTAGGGTAACGCCACAAGAGGCTTCAGCGCGACCAGCGAAACGGCTTTCCCGTTCGTATGTTTGCGAGTGAGTTCCAGATTTCCCCAGCTTGACCGCCAGAGTCACAGATAGTTGTCAGTCCAATGAATGGTGGGTCGCCGTGGCTGCCTAGTGACCATGACACCGTAGACGCCAGTCGGCTCTGCGGTGTGTTCCTGCTCATTGAATGAACGATAGACGGGAGAACGCGTCGCTGGAATTCTTGCCGGGGAAAGAGGAGATAGGAATGTAAACTTCAAAATTCGACTTGTATCGAGAGCTTTGAACTATCAACCCTTGATGCCGGGCGCGTCTTCGGAAGACGAGGAAGCACTGTAGACAGTTGGATCAAGTACCGAAGTCTCACGGTTAGGCACGAGCATGTCTGCAATAGATATCCGCAAACTCCCTCGTTCCTGAGTCTCCACGAATGGGGTCTCGGAGACGGGAATGCCGAGAGTGCCCGAGGTGAGATGGCTCGGTTCTCACCGTTTTCGCGAATCACGTACTAAGGCTTCGGAGTCCCATCTGACTTTTGGCGCTGATCAAAAACAACCTACGCTCAAGCATCGGCTACGCAGACATCCGGACAGAGCTCTGTTGATAAGGGATATTCCCGGAAGACTCGGTGAAAATAGTATCAAAACCTTGGAATGATACTATGAACAGCCCTACGGCGTAAATGCATAAATTGCCTCTTTGAATGCGGTGACGGCCCGATTCGTCTGATCATCAAGATTATATAAGACGGGGGCTTTACCTTGACCTATCCATAGTGGGAGAGGCAGATTTTTCCGGATTGAGTTTTGCGCAGCGTCTGGAACATTTAGTGGATGACATCCGAGAATTGGTACAATATGTGACAGCTCTATAATTTCCATCGGTGTCGAGCGACAACATCATTCATCTCCGCAAACAAATCAATAAAGACTGACGTCTCCACTAGACGTTGAAGTCGCGTCGTTTGCTTTGTCGCCCGCTGTCAAGAAACGGTTCCCGGGAGAACAAACAAAAGATGCGGTGGAACACTGACGATCATATTTACATTGCCACCCACAAAAG
Source organism: Galendromus occidentalis (assembly GCF_000255335.2). Classification (NCBI taxonomy): domain Eukaryota; kingdom Metazoa; phylum Arthropoda; class Arachnida; order Mesostigmata; family Phytoseiidae; genus Galendromus; species Galendromus occidentalis. The sequence continues at coordinate 1,234,642 of NW_003805419.1, read as the reverse complement.
AGCTTTGTGATGAACGATGTTTCTTGAAGAGATGGTTTACGAAGCTATGACGCTAAGCTCCCTGGAAGAATCGGAAATCCCCCTTCTGATCGACTCGTATTACATGTACTGACAAGTAGACTAAATCGACAAGAAATTCAGGAATCTTGAAATCGAAACGAATAACTCCGTGCGGAGTGGGCGGATGGCCTCGGCCAGATTCCGGTTCGGCCCTCTGAAAGATGCTATGCGACTCGCTAAGCGCCGGCAGACTAGGTAGCTAGTGCCAGCACGCAAGCGAGTGCTAACCCGGAATTCAAGGATGTTGCCAAGCCACCAACAGGCTACTGAGGCAGGCCAAGAGTCAGACAGGCAGGCAGGCAGGCAGGCAGAGTTTCTCCCTCCCTCTGAGCCTCATAAACGCGAGGCGCCCTCAACCGAGAGCGCCGAGCTACTTGCCCAGCGTTCTGAACTTCAGTTATAGTCGCGTCGAGTACATCAGGGTGAGTTTCATCGAGTTCGCGACTGCTGGTGGTCGTAGTGGTGGGTGATTCGTTAATTTGATCAAAGTTTGTCGTAATTGTCTCTGGCTGTTGGTGCATGTTCGAGTCCATCTGGACTCGATTCCGTGCAGGCATGGATCTGTCTCGCTTGTGCCCGACAAGTAGCCGTGATGGATAATAAGCGGAGCGATGAGAAAGTCAGCTGATGAGTCTAGAAGGCTTCACTCGGTCTTGTACGACAAGTGCTCTTTTACTGCGAGGGAAATACGCTGATATCGCTGAATCGCTGGCCTACCGGAAATATCAAGCGCTTGCCAAATTGTGCAACACGAACCCCGGCCGCGGCTCAGTCACAGGAAGCAGATGGCCGGGTTGATCGTGCAAATGTCTCCCTGTTGCCAGTTAGCCGGAAAGAAGAGAAAGGGCGTGCCTGTCTCAAAGGCCACAACAAAAATCGCTTGTTTTATCGTATTCAAGCGCGGCTCGAGGGTCAGCCCGGTCACTTTGTTTGCTTGCGGTTCGCATAGCTGCTCGCTAGAGCTCGTCCGCTCGATCGATTCGAGTCATGATTGAGGTTCTAGTCACTCTGTCACGTGAATCGGCGCTGTCCCCTTGGGGGTTCAGATTACAAGGTGGCACTGATCTCCAAACCCCTCTACAAGTGCAGCGCGTAAGTGTCATGGAGATCTGAATAGGAGCGAGGCTTGTGGATGCTGCTGCTGCTTCTGCTGCTGCTGCTGCTGACTTTGGTTTGACTGATATCCAGCCGCGAGGTCAAGCGAACTACTCAAAACAGCCCCTCGTGAGTTGTTTACGACTCGGCCGCCCGCTGTGGTCCACTCTCGCCCACGTTCATTCCTTCACAACTGTTTAAACCTCGAGCATACATATGTCTGGAAGCTCGTACGGGCCTGTATTCCTAAGGCTGCGAATTCCGGCGGGTTGGATTGCTCGTTCAAATGAGGGATCTCCCTTGCTTGTTCTCGATCGTGGGACTTTCTAGGCTGTCACAGATGAGGAGAATCCGAGTCCTTTGATTCCGTAGGGCGCTGTGTCTCCGATTGCTGCTCCCGGTTCGGATCGCTTGGTGGAAGGAGAAGATCGCTTAGGTACTTCATTTATGCGGAAAAAGTTATGCATTATACCAAGAACCGCTGTCGGAGGGCACTCGTACTGAGCCAAGCTGTGTTCCGCGCGTGCCTGACAGAAGACTTGAATCGCGGATATTCGCTCACCGTCGTCCAATCCGTGATTCGTCAGCATTAGCAGTGAACCTGATGGACGAGACCTGCAACAAGCGCAAGCCGGCCTTGATCCCAATCACCCAGCGTCGATGTTTCACTTGCGGAAGGCCGACTCTCGAGTCAGCGAAGAATACGCAATCACTGCACTTATTGAACTCTGTTGACCTCAAAGCTCAAAACACTATTCGTTCCGAATGACGCTCGCTGGGCTTCGCCATGAAGCAATGGTGCGCTCGGAGTTAGCTTTGAGATCGCTTCTCGTTTGGCCGAGAACACGTTTGACTCACCTTCTAGTCGATTTGCACATTTTATTTAAACTTTCAAAAATCTCTACCGTGCTCAATACGGATCTATAATGTGCATGATCACAGGTTTTCCTCGGTTCGCCTTCGGAAGGCTTACTTCATCGAGGTGATCTCATCCTGAGTCTGAACGGCCGGCCAGCTCAATACTTGACACACGCGCAAGCAGCCAATATTCTCGATACTTGCGGCCTGACTGCCACACTTCATATAAGAAGGTAGACGAATACGCACGCGGAGAAGCAGAAAATCCATACATAACATAGCCGCATCTCTCTGATCGCATGTTGTGAGCACGAACCCATGCAAATCCGGATATATTTACGTCCCTCCATCTAGGGCGCTCTCGAAAATTGATGAATTATTTCGCTCTCCCTCAGACTCACAGGAGTCTCTTCTCCGGCATCACCGCTCGTGATCCAAGCTAACTCAAGCTCGAGAGCTTCACCTGTCTGTCCTTTTGGGCCGCTGCCCACCTCCGAAGGCAGAATGCCGCACCGCCCGGGACCCAACCAGACTCAAGCCACGATCACCGTTCAAAGACTGCCGCCCGGTGCTGTGCCTTCAGCACCTGGACCCTTCTACCAGGATGGCAATTTCGAATACAAAGAAGGCAAGGATACCAACGAAATACCCGGGAGGAAACGTGGTCGTAGGAGTCACGAATGCCTTCCTCAATATCCAATTGATTTTCAGGCTTCATTGTTCCCGAACCTCTGGTGGACGGAAAAATCGAGACCCTGAAGGAGCGCGCCCGGGTCACAAACCAGGTACGGCTGGGCTTTGCGTCTTCTCATCGAGAAATATGAGCACAAAACATTGCTCTTTGGAAGCAGGAAAAAACTGAGCAGAGTCCGTAGGATCAACGACAGAGAGAGATACAGGCTCCGAGTCTATGAGAAAAAAATATTCGAATCGTTCCAGGTGTATCGTAATGCTCAACTTATCTTGCCCGGCCCGAAAGCCACCCACGACTGCGTGTTGGGCTCGTACCTGCGTCACGTCAGAGAACCGTACTTCTCAACAGTTCAAGTGCCCTACGGTCCTGACATGCACACCCGAGTTACGCAAAGCGTAAACCAGCGTGCTTTCCCCCACGCGACGGCGGACGGAAGGAGAATCATCCATCAGACCTACAACAACCCGTCGAGTCTCTACTCGTCCCAGAACGCTCAGGATGCTTTTGCGTTGCACACGGGCATGCACTCGCCGTGAGTACTTTGATCGGATTCTGTTGAGACCGCCGCTTTCTTGCGAAAAATCGAGCATATGACTCGGCGGAGATGTCGCAGGTCCTCAGTCGATTTTCCAACCCACAGTCGTCAGAATCCTGCTGCGAAGTTGTCCGACATCACGCTCTCACCTACCTATCAACTGCTTCACGGTGCCGATCCAGTCCAAGCACATTCGCCAACTACCGGACAGGTAAGCTGCTTTCTCGTCGTCTTCGCGGAAGAGTGCAAATATGTCGCGCTCTACGGCGATCAGAGGGAGTCTTAAATGAACCATTCCCGTAGGTGTACTCCCCTCAACCACAACCGCAGGGAGCCCAACCCTGGGGTCCATCTCAAGCGCGCCACGGACCGACTCAGTCGTCGTCCTTCAACACCATCATGCACTCCGTATGCGCACCTGGAAGCAACTTGTAAACTATCGTGTACGATTCCAACATTCTCGGGGCGATCTAAGACTCTCGAAAGATCTTCCCAGATCGCTAATTGTACTGGCTGTGCTGATTTGAGAGCTCTGATTTCGACCCCACTCATTCGAGAGCAGATCGGTCTTGAGACTTGAGAAGAATGTTGTGAGCGAATTAAAAACCCGGAGAATTTCTGAATAATTCACCGATTACCCAATCATTCCGCTCCAATGCGGAAAAAAAAAGCGTCGAGGGGAAGTCAGGGCCGTGTTACTCCAAACGATTCCCACAACAAGCGTGAAAGGATAGTGTCGAATGTCGATGTTCTGGATATAAATTTCCCCGAACAGTTATTGTCTCCGGGAAAATTCCCAGCGGCGTACTTTTTCTTGCTCGATCGCGGTAAGACGGCATCCGCGACCTATAACTACATATATCCGTGGCTAATATGCATGGATTCGTGGATGGATGGCATATGTTCATGGATTGAGAGATCAATGAATAAACAGTGCAGGGCATAAATGAAATCGATTTTATTTCGGGTTTCAAGCTTCACGACGAGGTTCTCATCGAGTGACTTTCGATGGAAGGATCATTGTTGATTCCGATATGCTGTCCTCCCCAAAGTACGACAGATTCACTGGACAGATTCGCAACAATGGTGGCTAGCGTGCTTTGCTCCAAACGACCACAGACTCACCAAAGTTTCGAGCAGCGACCACGCGACTTAGACAGTCCCGCCTCCCAGAGGGAAACTTCCGACTCCAACGGCATACAATTTTTCTGCTCTGTCCTCGTCATCGTGAATTATGTACTTTACGATATATTTCCTCGATTGGGACTCTCTATCTTTCACAGCGAGGGCGCGATGTGGGGCGTCCTGCTGGAATCTGTACCATCATCGAAAGCGGCCTGATGTCGTCGGCGGTACAACGGCAGCAGCGGCGTTATCAGCAGTGTGAGGGGGAATGCGATCACGATCATAATTATTGTGTTTGATGCCCGTTGGAACCATTGATTGACTAGAATACAGACCAGCTATACGATGTTCCAAAACGAAGTTAGGGACACTCTGGAGGACTCACTCAAGAGTCAATTGCATCTAGGTCACACCTCTATGACGTAGCCGAATTGAGGATCTTCCCTTGCTATCGTTCCGCCCCAATCAGGCAGCGGAACTTCGTGGGCGTCCCATTTCTCCAACGACGATGCGAGATCGAAGGACCACATCAAGCCTCTTTGTTTAGACACTCTTTTCTCTCCCACCGAAACGTTTCCGAAAATTCGAATAGCGTACTGCAATATGAGGAACGAAGAGAATCGGCTTCCTGGCAACAAACAAATCTCAGAGAGCAGGGAGATCTTGTTTTTTTTTCTAACGGGAGCTGTACTCGTTCAGACCGCTGCTTCCTATCGACGTCGCACCGGACTGAATTCCCCGAAGCCTTCGTCGAAGATGTCGCTTTCGAAGCCTCGGGCGTTCACTTCTGGAAAACGTTTGACGTACTCGTACCGTCGTCCACCGTGGTAACGTGGCGAACGGAGAGACCGCATCAGCACAGTCCTGTGGAGAATTCAATACTTGAGGAGATCGCTCGTCTCAATCTGGCGACCGCTTCGCTCACGACGCGCAGCAACGCCGTGCGTCATTTTCTTTTCCAATGTTACAACTGGTGACGCTCGGAAAGCTTAGCTCCGTGACCTCGAACGCAACGAGATTCCTTCCTCTCATAATTTGAGTTGATGCTTTCGCCGTTACGACACGAGTGAATAGCTTTGCATAAGGGGAAGCTTCCCCAGATTGAGGTCGCGATTCGGAAATAATCATAAGGGTAGGTACTCTCATAAGCTCTCAGATCCCGGAGCTCCCCGCACCCGTTATCGGTAGTTCTATCGACCTAGCCTTCGACTACATCTCGATCCTCGATCCTCGGAGGGAGCAACGAGGCGTCAGATTCTAACCTCTCACACATCATGGCCTTCCCGGAATGTGAACTCACCGTATCGCCTTCATCATGTCCGCGTCGGAAACGGAGCCAGCATGAGAGCCTGGTTGGAATGCGTGAGCTTCTTGCTCTTCGGCATTGCTGCACACGAGCAGGAGAGCGACTGCAACGAGCATCACCATCGCATGTGTCGCTGAAATCAAAGTTCCGCGAGAAATTGAGTAAAGAGTGTGTGTGTAAAGCGCATGTTTCTACACCAAATAACAGTTTCTGGTCTGGCAGGCTACCGGTGTTCCGGTTTCCTTTCCGTTATCATGTGAATTTAGAATCTGTACTCGATAGCTCCATAATCCCAATCTGATAGAACCGAGACCGCGAATGTCTATCTTTAGAATGCCGCTCCTGAAGAATCACGTGGCCGCGAATTCACTGCGGTCTTGCGCTGGTCTACATTAATGAGTTTGATGTCTCCGTGGCATGGCCACGGACAGGATCGTACCCAATGATCCTACGGGTCCAAGGGCGACCCCCCCCCCTTCAACCCGAACTTCTTTCGATCATGCTGCGGAGGCTGTGGCATGCCGGAGCAACAAACGCAGTTGTATGGTATTATAGAATATGGCTATCTAAAGCAATGAGCGCATGAGAAACGCGTCGCAACGGAGCGAAGCGTGTCGGAGCTTGTCGGAGACGCGATATCTATTCCCATCGCTCCGCTCTGCTTCCGAATCGTGGAGGAGGGCCCCGGAGAGTCGTGAAGTGTACACTTGGACGTCTCCATCATCACTGAGTGGACCCCGGAAAAAAAACTTGGTACGCCTCTGGCTACGGTCTAGCCCATATTTTTCCAGGGTAGAAAGTCATGGTCACCGCGGCTCGAAGGCTCGGGCTGATAGGTCTAAAAACTTCAATTGCAGACTGAAGCGCAGCGGAGATATTGACCTCTTCTGTAAACCGGAAACACTTTCCACCGACCTCACCCCTCCTAGCGAGACGTAGTCGAGACTTCCTGCTCTCTCGTATGCCATCTCGAGTGAGTATGCTTTTCGAGAAACCCACTCCTGCGCCATATTATGAGCATAAGGCCGCAGATTCGAGAAAACATTCACTCCCAAGCTCGCAACCGCGCCGGTTTCGCGAGCTCGCATTCTTAGGCGGTCACGGATATCACAGGGGATTCCTGAATGACTTGAAATGAATTTCAAGAAGAAAATCATCCTTCGGGAACCATTCCTCACGAGTGTGGGCGAGAACGAACGCTTGCTGCTATTCATCTGATCCCTTGTAAGGGCACCCAGGGGAGGCCGACACGTTTACATTTTTCGAACCTACAACGCTTTTCACTTAAGCCGAAGTGTGTTGTCTTGGGGCTTTGATTGAGTTCCGGGTGACTGGGTGAATGGACTTGCCATTCGAGACGCAAGCAGTCACCTACGTTACGGCATCGCGCAAGATACGCACACGGAGTCGTGCGTGAAACGAGCCCAGAAGCCGCGCGGTGAACGCGCACACGCGATTTACTGAGCACAGACTCGCAACGAGAAGCTTTAAGATCGAGCCTCTGTTTTCCATGATGAAGTCGCAGGAATATCATCCGGGTCGAGGTTCCTTTTGTAGCCCGGTATGACCATCCAATTGTGAGGGACGGAGATTGCTTTTTGGCTCATCTCGGTGACATTCGGCACCCGTCACCTCGCCCCATTTCACTGTTAGACAGACCGTCGGTCAGTCAAAGAAACAGCTGACTGCACTGAGCCTTAGCGCTGAGGCTTCTCTCGTACGCCTATGCAGGAGAATCCCCTGGGGTGAGCTGGCAACTTCTGAATATTCTGACTCTATATGACGGCGCGATCCCATTCAGTCGAGCCCCTCCTAGCCTTCTCACTCGGAATGCTTGTCGGCCGACTCCGCTAGTCGCATCGCCTTCCTATTACTGCCGTCCACAATCTTCGTGCCCCAGAATGTAACGATGCGATACATGGGTTTGCCAAGCCAGCCGGATTCGACATGGAGCGCGAAGAACCGGCGGTCGGTATTTCGGATCAGAGAATCCTTCAGAATCTCTCGCTCTCGCTTCATCGATCAGCTTCCAGGAGCAGCATTTCCGTCGGCCTTCAACCCTCCCGAAGCGAGGTTACAGGAGCGGCGGCGCCGCGGACGATTCTGTTTTCGTCCGCGGCTATACCGGCTACGATAATTGAACATATCTTATCGGGCAAGGTTTGCCCTTGACAGCCTCATGCTATTCGATCCGCTCGCTCGATGTCACGAGACGCCCGAATGTTTTGATCTTTCTTTCGGAACATCTCGTGTTCCATTCACGAAAATGATATTGTCCCTAATCGCGCGGATCTCTGAAGCGATACGAAAGCAACGGAGCTGAGTGCGGGGTCGATGAGATCGTAGTTACCCACCGGTGACTCGAGGTAAGTGGAGAGTTCCGAATGACACGACTTGAGCATAGATAAGAACGCTGAGTCGGATCAACTCTCTTGAAAACGACGGCTCTCCTCCGTCTTCGAACTCGCAGCGAATCCGAGAGCTCCTCGCCTACCAACGAGAGTTTTCGAAATCATTGATGCCACCTCCTCCAATCAGACGAAATCCTTGAGCGACTCAGAACCTGACATCGGCTCCACGCAACTCGGAAACATACTTCACCTCGGGGTGACGGGAGGAGGGGGGGGGATATTCTTGCTTGATAGCCATTTTCTTATCCGATCTGGAGAACTCGACAGATCAATTGCGTGTACTTGGCGCATCTCACGGTGTCGTTATCGGCTCTGTCGAATCGAGTTCTCAACACGTTCATCTTAGACGAGCGTCTAGCACGGTTTCTCGCTCGCCTCTAGGACACTCACGTCAGTCAGAGGCTCGACCCGTCTGAGAGTCTAATGTCCACTCATATCCCCTTGTCAATAGGCAGGAGGGCCGTAGACGGAAACTGGCACGCAAGATCCGAACCGTAGGATCGGAAACGAATATCTCCATTCATTGAATATCTTTCTCGAGAAGCTCTGAATGCTGGACCCCGTTTATCTCGGAAGAGGTGATTCTGGTTCAGCTACTCGCGTTCTAGCAGCGACGATCTCAATAATAAATAATCAATGTCGAATTCGTCCCCTGTGGTATCTGGTTCTCGTTTCGGAAACAGATAGATCGGCTCACTAGTTTTTTGGCTCGACGACACTAAGCGTCTGGTCCTCTGATGACTTTCCCGGATAATGCAAGCTCGCGTTCTGACTTCCCAGCTTTGGAAAGTTGGCTTGGCGATGCGCGGCTCTGATCAACAAGTAAACTTCCCACGCCGATGACGACGTACTGTCTAGTTTAAACGAAAAGCAGAAGTGAGCCTGAGTTGACGTCTAGAGCCATTCCTTAATGTACACTACGGGGTTCTCCTCTGCGCAGAGAAGGGTCCAGAAAGACAAAAAGCAGGGAGCTGAAAAGAGATTCTGCGAAGCATTGTCCCAAGTTGTTGGGGAGTGTGACCCGTAGCGAGAGTCCGAGGGCAATATCCCACGGTTTTGCCGAGAGAAATTCGCCCACTCGCGAACTCCTTCTCATCGCATCGAATAGTAGGACACCCTTGGAATGCTCTCCTTATCCTCCCTATTCCCGCGAAGCCCCACTGGGTGCCTCCAGGCCTCGGTGGCGTTGCGGGCTGCTAAGCTTGAGCAAATGACAAAGTTCTAATGACATTGACCCAGAACATCGACCCGAGATGTGTAATAATTGGGAAGATTACTCACGGTAAGGGAGAGTACCAATTGGGGCAATGCGTCCGGAGGGCCGCTTGTTTCCCATCTAGAGAGCCAAAATCCATGCGCTTCTCGAGCCCGATAGTCGCAAAGGGCGGCGGGTCGAGCTTGACCTTCTTGTCTGAGCAGTCCGGTGACAAATGTGGAGGATGTCATTGAAATCCGAACTGCGGTACGACGGAAGACACTCCGTAGGCGTTGATTCAGAGATGAAATTCGAACATGCGCAACTCGACCCGAGTAAGATCAGATTGAGCGAGCTCAGAACCGATACCCTCGCGGTCGTGCGTGCTGCCTCGCTCGCTCGCTTCATCGGGGGAAGATTCGATATAGAGGACAGCTTGTTCAACGTCGCAGTAGTTGTTGTCGCTCGGACTTGTTTCGCATTCATGGTGTTCATAATAGAGTTAGGACAAGAACCAAAACCAGAGAGAAGGAGGAAACGACCTCAATAGATCCCTCCTCGAAAATAGCCGACTGACCGACTTCGTCGGACCGCAGCAATCCCCAAAGGCCGGATTCAGCTTTTAATAATATCTTTGGAGCTGCTCAGGAGGTTTGCTGAACAATGCGATTGAGAGGCTGTATCTCCAGTGGATGATGTGTTTTGAAATCAAAACAAGCTTTCGTTCGCTTCTTCCCGACGCATCCTGATCTGCTCCGAATTCGATACCACGGAAAGGAGGATGACATGATGCGAGGGAACGGGGCCGGCGTCGGTCGGTTTCGTACGTTTCCTTGAAGAAGTTCCGTCTGGACGCTTTCGGGATCACCATATCGAATCAGTAGTAAGCCTCGAAAAGGCAGCAAGTGGCGAGTCGGCATTGTTGTAAGAGGCCGTTTCAGTCGCGCTACTACTGCTCGAATGTTATGCATGTGCGTTCCGAGATGCTTTTCCCTAGGGTGGAGTACGACCCCGAGACGCGACACTTGGATCTGGCCTGATGTGCCGACCCATAGAAGACGCGAGAAGGAACTTTGGCGCTGAATAACACGCTCGACGCCCGCTCCGTGTCAATTCTGCACGACATCGCCCCAATGAGACAAACAGACCTTTAACACCCCGAAATACGATACATGCTCGCTTTCCTCGATAGGCAGGCCGAGCAGAGGGCCAGCCTCGACGAAATTCCGTCGTCTTGGGATGAGTCATCCGTGATCATGAAGGAATTTGGCGATCAGAACACATCGAGTCCATCAGGCTCTGTGACTCTCCTCACCTGTTGCATCTTTGCGGGTGAGAAGTCAATCGACCGCGATATTGCAGCCTTACGTCACTCAGAGTCTAGATCCGGCGAGTCGATTTCCGTCGCGGTCCGAGACTTTTCCAAGCAATCGACCGAGTTGGGAATCCGCTCAAGGTCAAACTGACACTGATGAAGGTGAGATGAATGAATAGCGAACTCCATACATGTACGGAGAGAATGAATCAGAGGAATACATGACGTAGGTATTGAAGTAAGGCAGTACCGCCACGAATAGCTTGGCTTGATAGAGAGGGCATCCCTCATATATGTATACCATCAGCGAACATCAGCCCTGGCTTAAATTATGTACTCTAATTGTTCTGTGCAGTCAAGTTGAAGCAATGATGTACATGTATTGATGATGAGCGCAGTCGAGAACAGTCGTTATCGTGTTTCCCTGCATGAAACGGGCAAATGCGAGCTGAACTTATTTTTGCTAGTGCGTTCCATGAGCTAATTTTTTCAAATGCTTCCCGCTAATGAGAGGCGTCTTGGTAACGACCCCCATCCTCATATTGGTTTGATCACGTCAGCGTTAGCAATCATGCTCAGGACCGTAATTTGAGGCTCCGTCGAGAGATTGGACTGCTAAGTCAGTCAGTGGGCTCCGCTACCGATGAGCAGAAGGGAGTTAGTGGTATGCGAGTATCAAAATTGAGCTTCTCTGGGAACAGTCAAGGGCGACTCTCCTCCCAACTCGAACCCCCATGTACATAAGTATTCCTGTTGAAACAATAATAATCAACTGTTCCATTCCAGCTAGGACGTTAACTTCCGCAATGCTCATGGAGGAGTTCTTAGCGGGACCCGGGCTAGAAGGTCTTTCGGGTCCTCGATTGAGTGACTCAATAGATAACCTCGCTGCAGTCAATTTGGCGATGCAAATTGCGCCCCAGCGAGTCTCAACCTCTCTCACAATTGAGTTTGCGCCAAAAATGTAGGACAGGCTGGGCTACTCAGCTCTCCTTGATCTCGAGTCCTCAGAAAACCCAAACTTGCTTCAAGCAGAACGAAATATGATAAGGAGAGCTGTTCAGTATTATCATTCGATATTCGTCCCGGTGCGGTAGCCCGTCCTCGTGGACTGGAGACACCAAAGCGCAAATCGCTCGGATCGGGTGAAGAGAGGGCATGTTATCGATCACTATAAGCTGAGACTCTGCACGGCTCCGAGCGTCGTGATTCCAGCATTCCGGAGCATCATATGCAGTATATGATCTGAAGTACCGATATTTAACCGACTGCGCGCGGTCGATGGAACCGTATACAGGGATAACTCTCGGACCTACACCGAATCTCTGGAGAAAACCGGAGCCGGTACCTGAAAGGGTTCGGATTTCTCCAGACGAGAGCAGAAATTTCGGTAACTTACATTTCGCCATTTCTGCGGGTCAGGATCCTTGACTTGAAAAGCGAGAGGAATCGGTGAAACTTTTTCTCGAGAATACAGCCCTCGGGGAACAGCTGATACGAAGATTTTCGCTAAGATCTGTCTGGTTTCAGAAATTTGTCAAAACAGGTGACTCCGCGTGTGTCGAGAGAGTCGGCGAAGTGGTGCTATGAAGTTCGCGGCACGCGGCGAGCAACTTTTGTAGCCGCCAGCCGTGCCAGTCTCCCCGTCTACCAATGGCGCCGCAGTCCGTGGGTGACGTCAAGGAGGGAGGCGGTCCCTAACGAATGCCACCATCAAATACAAATGCAATGAAATGTTTCTCGTCGAACCGACCCCGTGGTATTATTATTCCTCGGTTGTACACTCCATGAAGGCAACCGGCAACTCACCTCGGGAAACCGGGACACCTACTCTCCCCCGGGTACGCCTTGATAGCCTCGGAGAAAACTCGGTTGTCTAGCACCAGGACGACCGTAGGAGAGCAGGCCTTCCGTGTAACCACAAGCGCGAGATACGTAAGCTCTGCGAGAGAAGGCGCCTATCCTCTGTGAGTGATCTCGCAGGTCGAATTAGCCGGATCGAGAACTGATTGACTGGTTGCGTAAAGACTCCTGAATTCAGAATCGATTTTGTGACCTCGATCCTCAGGTCTGAAGTAACGGAGACGGTCGCCATTAAGTCGCGCCCCGAGACTCTCTTTGGTTCGCGCTCGTGGGCGGGTCATCACAGCCTATTATCTCATGCTGATAACGCGATCTCGTGAGTTCCCGCTCGAGTCCCTCAAGAGTTAGAATTAGTCTCATAATCGCCGGGCTCCGTCTACCTACAATGCGTACGCAAAACTACTTGGGTTGAAAACGAAAACTTTATTCCAAAATAAATACGCGGTTCACCCACACCACTGGTCGAAGACTGGTGCCTCGATGGGAAGAGTGGTTCCCATTTCGGACCACAGAAATCATCGTTGTAGTTTATTGTGTAATGTTCCGGAGGGACCAGGGGACTTTGTTGTCCCGTTTTCTGCACCAGCTTCCCGTGATCCAAATGACATTGAGTGTTTCGAAGTCAACAGCATCGCTTCGATGGAGTTTCACCCTGCAGATTGACCGCTTTCTCGATTTCTTCGTCTTCTTTCACCCGGAGCAAGCTGTGGGAGTCGAACGATGGGATCAGGCTAGCATCGGAGTGACTTCCAGCGAACAGCGGCATCCCCGTCGGTTCATACCTACCTCGCCAAGTGTTCCATAGCAGGATCGATTCCTTGACCCGTTTTAGCGCTCGTTTCGTGGAAAATCGCCTCGTATTCCTGCTCCAAGATAGCATCAAGGTGTTAGTCGTAAGAGCATCTTCGTCTCGGGACCGCAGACGAGAGATTCGCAACAGATAAGAATCATTATCGAAAAAAAGAAGAGACCCACGTGTGCGAGTTTCTGGCCCGTACTAAATGAAACCATTCGGAGAGCGGTATCCATGTCGGCTTTGTTACCCACAATCATCAACGCTATTTCATCCGTGACCCCGTCCTGGAAAATGGAAGGATCTGTCAGAGCTTTGCCCCCTCCCCATCTATCTGGCTTCCAGGAAGTGGAGTCAGTCCCAGCGCTCACCTGTAGGGCCGACACCCATGCTCTGACGTTTTTGAATGATTCCTCGCTGGTGACGTCGTACACGATGATTACTCCATCGGCTTTCCGGAAATACTGCTTGGTTATGCTTCGGAATCTCTCCTGACCGGCAGTGTCCCACAGCTGGAGTGCTACAGGCCGGCCCTCGACGGTCACTGACTTGACGCGGAAGTCGACTCCTTCCGAATAGAAAAACAGATTCCGTCATTTGGGCCCCGTATAATTCTTGTTCGACAAGTCGCAGACCAAGGAACTCCGACGAGCGGAGCAAGTCGCGGCTCCGGATTCGATCGTAGACCCGAGGCCGACGCACCCACCCCCAGTTTTTACCTATGGTTGCGTTGAACGAAGGAACAAATTGTCCCTGACAGAAGCGGTTGATCAGACTGGACTTCCCCACGGCAGAGTCGCCGACGATGACAACTTTGAACAATCTCTCCGGATGGACCAGGGTTCGCGTTGTTTTGAATTCGTTTGCAGTCACGTTCGGGTTGGGCCGCTGCTGCTGCAGGAACGGGTTGTTGCCTTCGTACCTGGGACTCCGCTGGAATAGATCGAATGATTTGAAGTCAAAGTTCAGGACCCCTTGACAACTTGAACTTCCGACTTTTCAATCCCTTCAGAAAAGAGGAACACTCGGGTGGCTAAGCACGGCTTACTGGGCTCGCAGAAGTTGGAGACGTGGTTTCGTGAACGGCCCACAGGACCTAGTGAGGGGCGAACCAACGATACATGAGGATACGCACATGAACGAACGGAGGTACAAAGATTCGGAATAAAGCTCGACATTCACAAAGGAATCAATCACGTGACCATTTGCCCGACTTTTCTCTCTGCTTATCCATCGAAACTCACGGCCTCGTCGATTCCTCCTTCATCGCAGGTCTGCAAAGGGTGCTCTGTAACGTATCGCGAGCCCAACGGAGAACCTTCCGAGCTCCCGCGGCCACTGGAGCGCGAATCCCGCCCTTCAACCGTGTGTCCCCTGAGGTACGAGTCATCGACTTCGCAATCCTCTCCGTTCCCAGATAGGTCTCCGTCGCCGTTTAAGGTTCTTGTTCTGAATTAGCAGCGAGTCAAGTCTCACGTGAACAAGATGCATCGAATGGAATTCCTTAAGGTGGAGACATGCAATGAAGAGAATCTGTTCGCTTCCGTAGCAGCGTACGAACCCTGAGAATAAATAATCGGAGAGACGACTTCCACGACGCGCCCTGAAGCTGCCTTGACTGGAGCGCGCGCTGCCTTGGGACACCAGGGATACGTCTTCGCCTTCGATAGAAAAATAATCCGACCTTCGTTCCTCGGCGTCCGCGGCCGAAGCCTCCTTAAAAGGTAAGCAAAGTGAGTTCGAGAGTTCTCGTGAGGTTATCCTTTCGGCCAAGGAATATTTAGATGAGGTCGGAACCGAAATCTCACTTTTTTCTCTCTGAGGAGTAGGTTGATTTCATCCTTCTGATCCAGGAGCTGCTTGTTCATGGTCCTGAGGAGGAGAAAGAACTCAAACCTATCCCTACTCAGGAACACATTAAAGGCGAGGCTTGCCAGAGCTGAACATAGCCGGCATGGCTGCGCCAAATCTTGCTCCTATGGGGATATCAATGATCGGATGACTAACCGGAGCATTTCTAATTGCTTGATCAAATTGCCTCGTTCCAAGGCCATTGACTCCGAAGCTTGCAGCGCCGACCTGTTAATATTGCGATGATTGAAATCCGTATTTTTTCTCTCCCTTCCAATCGCTCGGGGCGGCTTATTGAAAAGAGGAAACTCACTGAGCACGAGCTCGCTTCTCGTCTAGGCTCTGTTGACGTAGGGTCTCCATGTAGTTTTGCATTTTTTGCACGACAATCTCAGTTTCGTTCAGACGCTTCTCGAGAGTGTCTCTTTCCTTGAAATTAAAAATTCAGTCAAGGATTTTATTCAAGGAGCTCTCCGTGTTCTTTCAGCGGGCGTCTCCATATCCAAAACCCTGTCCTATCGACTAATTCGAAGAGCTCAGAGGGCGCCGCAGACTTCCCGGATGTTTTTTAGAGGCCGAACGATCTCATCTAAACAAACCTTCTCGAGTCTGGCGTTCCTCAATTTGATGTCGGTCTCCGAGCAATTTATGTCGTTGAATCGCTCTTCCAACTCGCAATGCTTGCTCATCAGCTCTTGTAGTATGCGATCCTTAGTCTGGAGCTCGCTCGCGAGTTCGCCACGGAGCCGATCTTGTCTCTTGCGCTCCTGGGAGGAAAAATCGATCAGGAACCTGGACTTCATCCAGCGAATCGGCCGAGAAAAAATGAATGATATTCACTTCTCTGAGAGCTCGTTCCTTCTCCTGCTTCAGTTGCGATTCCATCTCTTCGTAAAGTTTCTGAACCTCCTCATCTTGTTGCATTTTGCGACTGCAAGTTTTCGAACAGTCTTGAGTTGATTCCTAACGAATCCATCGAGGGGGGATATTCATTGAAGACCGATGAGAGGGAGCTGACCTGATCAAGGCACTCTCCAAGCTGCTGCATTCTTTCTCCGTCTCCTTTATGTTGCCGGTGACTTTCGTGAGGAACTCCTCGAAATTTTGCAACATGGAAGGATTCTCTTTGCTCAGATGACTCCACATCATGCGGACGTAATCCTCGCTGTGAATCCCATCATTGACGGTAATGAAAAACCAGGGGAGCTCTCAAAATCCAGGAAGTAGTCGTGGATCACTCACTCTTTGAATAGCTGATGCGCGCCCAGGCTGTCGAGGAACTCTTCGAACTTCGAATCTTCCTCATCAATCTCGTCGATTTCTTCGACTGACGACACTCTCCGTGCTCGTGATCGGAAATCACCAAAGGCTTCGAGCATCTCTTCCTGGGTACAAGACATTTTCCGCGGCCTCGTGTCTATTCCCATGAACATTCCTGAATCACACATATACATCAGAAATCTATCAGCCAGCCAAGGCAACGAGCAATCAACACGGGCTCCGACGACCGCGCCTTCCTCCTTCGCTTAACTTGCGTAGCGGTTGAGATCGGAAACTTCAGAATATGAAGCGGGACTGGTGTTCCTAGGACCCGTAGTATTAGATTTCCGAAGTGAAATTCTATACTTCTGTCGATTAGTCTGACCTCCCATGTGGGTTTGAGACATCCTTCGAAGCGCAAGGTCGAGAGTTTTTGGCCTTGTCCAAAACAAGTCGATTTTGACCGGGAAATAGATAGAGGGGAAAACAACGGGAGTACAAGAGGTCGCTCGATGAATTCGATAGAATATTCTCGATGAAATTCCTCCGTCAAGAGCGCAAGACCTCGAAGAAGACGGAAGAAGTAAATTGTCAACGCGAACTTCTCTCGGGCCAGTTTTTGTCACGAGACTATTTCGATGTTTTCCCCTCGGTCTGCGCCGCTATCGTCGCGTCCGCAGATCCGTGTTAACTCGGGAGAAGGGAAAGTCGACTGACGTCAAATCGTGTCGTAAGTTCTCGACTCAACACCAACTGGGCTGTGTAAATTTGTTTGTTCCCCGATAGCAAAAATTTTGAGTCAAACATTTTTGCATTTTCTCCCCCACAGAGCCATCGTTCCCACCCTCGAGGAAACGATCTGTTCCTTTTTTCACCATCCCTTGCCGCCATTCGGAAACTCAATCGACATATGGACAACGGCCCTGACCATAGCCTTGGTTTGGCCCGGCTGGAGGCCGGGGCAAAAACTGCGCAGACTGCTGTCTCCAAGTTCAAGCTGCGTTCTATATCCGTAGTTCTCTGAACGTCTGCTGCCCGATCGTCGATTCGACGATAAGCAGGAGGGGAAAACACTCCACATCGGGAGCGGGCCGCGAAGACTCGGCGCGGCCGTAGTCTTCTTCCCGTTTCAATGCATCTAGGTGGGAAGAGGGAGAGACTTACCAAAGCCGTCGGTGAACTCCTCCAGCGTCAGGAAGCCATTACCGTCAACATCGAGTCGATTAAAAACCTCCTCCAGCTGATCCGGTTCCAAGGGTATCTGTCCTTTCAGTCTCTGCATGCATCTCTTGGTGATGAATCCTTTGTTTTCCGTATCACAGAACTCGAACAATTCCCGAGCTTTATCGATCAGTAGTTCCCGGAGCTCGGACCCACCGGAAGCCGATCCGGGGTTCGACGAGGGCATTGGCCGGAGCCCCACATCCATAATGAACCCTGGAAGATGACTGTGCTATATGGGTATTTTCGGTCGAAAAGATCTCTCCCGAATCTCATGACTCTTCTGAGGGAAGAAGACCGCATGCATCCTCGTCGGAATCGAAGAGTTATTTCGAAAATGTTCTCTCCGTCTCATGCGTAATCGATGATCTCCAGTTCTCGCTTCACATGGATTTTAGGATCGGAACAGATGTTACGTCAAGGGAGTACGATGACTCATCCGATTATGGAATAGGCATGGCGGGGAGTAGGGACTCGCCCAAAAATCGGGACACCTCATATTCGAAATGAGTCTGCTATTCCCGAACCATCGAGTCAAGTATTTCGTTTGTTCGGTTCCTGCGTGTGAGATTCCTTCGAGTCCAGAACTCGGACCCTCGAGAGAGTTCCGCCCTTCCCTTTTTCGATTTCCGACTCACAATGGCGCTCGGAATACTTTCTTCGAAGGCATGGTCACTCACCGGAAGATGAGGGGATGCTCGCTGTGAAAGCGAGTCGGCACCAGTTTGGAAATTGGACGTGAGGATGTTCACGAATTCCGAGGAATGAACCGCTGCCAAACTGCCGTTCACGGTCAGCACAATTCGTTGCAACTCTCGATCGGACGTCGATGCTCTCCAACGCTGAACACTCGCTTACTTTCAGTCCGCTCGCTCGTTCGTTTCGTCAGTCTGTCCGTCCGTCTGTCTCTCAGCCTGCCTGTCTGTAGGTCGTTTAC
This sequence comes from Galendromus occidentalis, assembly GCF_000255335.2. Taxonomy (NCBI): domain Eukaryota; kingdom Metazoa; phylum Arthropoda; class Arachnida; order Mesostigmata; family Phytoseiidae; genus Galendromus; species Galendromus occidentalis. Next base: position 1,216,123 of record NW_003805419.1, on the reverse strand, counting down.
TGGAAGAGCCGAAGTTGAACAGCTGGTGGTTACGCACGCTCCTTCCTAGCAACAACGGCGACAACGGCAACGAACCTTCACTCACTCACTCGCTCGCCCAGACCTTAAGGTCTGACTGTCGTGGTCTCTTTCCCGCAAAATGAACATCTCGTTACTCCTGATTAGTTAGCACATTCACGATCGGATTGAGTCGCCGTATTTTTTTTTCTCGTCGATTTCGAAGCGCTAGCCCGGCTGATTGTTGAGCATCGAGTCGGAGCACTCGGAGGCTTTCGTGTCTCGATGCTCATTGTCCCGAGTACGTCAAACCCTGTCAAAATTTCCCAGATCGGCGAACAGCTTCCTGTACGCTTTTCGGATCCTAGACATTCGCGGAGAAAGCTACGCGGAACAGCATCGGCGCAGCCTAACCTCTCGAAGGCTCGTTCACTGTAAGGCCGGAAGTTATACTTCGGCGCCAGAAAGAGGATTCGGCATGAAGTCGCGCTCTCCGGAGAAGCTCGGAGCCTGCGAAATTCTCACTCTCGGGCTTAAAGTGGAGGCCGCTTGAGATATTGCGAAAATGAAACTCAATATGCCCCGAAACTCGAACTCGCAATCGAATCAGGTCGAGTTACGCTCGAGAACATCGAGAAGAGAGCCGACAATGTCGCGGCGAAGTCGATTGTCTCTGATCAGGAGCAAGCCATGAACGTGCAGATATGTTCCATACAGAAGGAAAACCGAGAACTCTTCTGTTCCGTCGCAGTTTCCACTGGTCCGTCGAATTATAATAATAGTCCTCTGGTGGCGGATCTTGACAAAAGTCACATCAAGGGCTCGGACAGACGCCAAAGGCGTCGTCGCTCCCCAGCACACGTGTGGATCAGCGCATCTATGAATAGAATGCATGTTGAGGAGCTTATGCAATCGCTATGAGTTTTCCGTTCGATCGAAACGCGTTAGAGTGCGGGAATTCCCAGGTCTAAGGTATGTGTTCGATGGAGCTTTCTCGGTTCATTCACATTTCGGTAGTCGTACGTTGACTCTTGGAGTTCCACAGGATTCTCGAAGGTCTCGGGTGATTCCGATGCGCCGCGCCGTTCCGCGCTGCACCTCCGCATGGAACTCTTCGGCTCCGCACCAGCTAGAGCGGCGATCGTCCTCATTGAATGGTAGCAAACTGTCAGGTACGCCACGTATGCGTCAACTTCTAACGGTTGTCTCATGATTTTTCTTGCCACGGACCCAGACCTGATGATGGGACAGAGTACCAGCGCAACTCTCCTGCTGCCTCTTGGCGCAACCTCGACTAATATCATACCTGAACCTCTCCTCCGAATCGGGAAGCTCGAGTCCACGGAGAGAAATGTCGGCCGGCCTCGTGCGCTTGGAACCTCCTCGACGCTAGCGGCTCCACCGACTCCAGATCGGAAGCCATCGTACCCCGGACCTGGACCGAAACAGCCTGACTGTGAGACACCAGCGGTCGCTAGCGCGGGATAGGCTGAAGGGACACACCTCTAGGGATCCGCGAACCAGAATGGGCTCATACTCTCAGTCTCGCCCATCGATGAGGACACCTTTCCTTTCCTCATTAGCTAGTTGCCGGGAAGGTACAGACCCACATGGGCGCGCAAGTTCGATTCCGAGACCCGAAACAGAGACTAACTCATGCACTTTTTGATGCAGGGGCTTGAATTACTTTACCACCTGTTACATTATATCTTGACACGCTCCTTTTACCACCGAAAATATACTTCTCGATGGATAATTTCTGAATGCGGTGGCTCCAGATGCTCCGATGATCCGCTCGAGTTACGGGATTGGGATGGTTTTGTAGGGAATTCTAGGCATCACTCGCTATGAATCTTCTCTGTTGACGGATGTCATCGAGAAAGCACCTGGGCGCAGTAGCCTACCCTGGGGCAGGGTCCCAGGGGTCCATGGACCCCCCCCAAAATCTTCATCAGTAATGCTAATGCATACGAGCGGGTACCAATTTTGGACCCTAGGACCCCCGAAATCGGTCTGCCCCGGGTACGCTCCTGCCCGGGCGTCCCTCGCATCGGGCTGCGCACCGGGAAGCTCCAACTCGAAGCTCGTAGCGGACAAACGGATCCCCTCGCGCCCATATTTCCACGGATTTCCGGGCGGCCGATGTCGCTGGGGGAAGGTGACACACGCCAATGTTTGACTCATGGTCCCATTTTACCAAAAATTCCCGCATCACGCCCCCATTTTCGTCTATGTGCAGGAAAGCAATGTGGAAAGCAGCTTGCCGTTGATACGAGGCTTCCTTCGTCAAAGGGCATGCCCACCTATTACCCGACTCCCGCTCTTCCAGAGATACTGCCTGTCCAGTTGAGGATGCCCGTTCATTCCCTCCGTCCTCCAACGAAACTGAGCCCGGTTGGCCCACGACAATAAATCAATCAATCGGATAAATGCCTACGGTATGCTGGGTACTCTCGCAAACGAGCCGCTAGAGGAGTCCCCCACTCCGCAACCCAGTTAGGCGAATCCCTCTGCTCGAAAATGGCCCTTGACTAGGGAGTACCTGTCTATTTTTCCCAAGCCTCGAGAACCTGCGCAAAACTTCAAACGCAGTTTAGAGCTCCCGAGCTCTCACCTCACCCCTCCGTTCGCTACGGAATTCCATCCAAAGCTGTCGAGGATCATAGTATGTTGAGCGAAGCGCAATCATCGGGGACACGGGCCACGAGGTTTCCGAGACAAGCGTCGCTCTGCATTCGGGCTCCACTCTCTCAGTGAATGTCAGTCTTTCGATTCCACGATTTCCGACCATTGATTCTAATTCCGCGCACGAGATGATTGTCGTGATTTCGCAGAGCTGCTCAAGTTGACTCGGAAATCCGCTCTTGTCAAAAGTTCCCAACTCAATCATCTCGACGGAGGTGAGCCACCGATGTGCTCGGAGAAAAGTAGAGCCTCGGTCAGAAAATCGTGAATCGTGGTGAATCGGCTTGGAGTCCCATCGACACGCCTCCGATGGATAGACTTTGCCGAGGGACTGACTCCCTCTCGATTCAATCGCTTCTCCGCAGCTCTCTCTACATCCGATTCTTCGAAGTCGATGCACAAGGGGAAACTTTCCCCTCTCAAATGTCTATGGAATCGTAACATCCGCATTTTGAGGAGGCTATCGAGATCGGTGAACTCCAATGACTCTCTGAGGGGATGGAAAGTTTCCGCGCATGCCACCTTCCTCGCGCAACACAAGGCTCCCAAAGCTCGATAGCTGTGATAAGCATCCGTCGCCAGCTGTCCGCTTTCTGAGCACTTTCGTCTGTCAGAAATTCATCCGTGAGCAGAACGTTCTCAGGTAGGAAACTGTTGTGGGTGAGTAGGGGAATCCTTGGCCGGACAACTCGCAACGTTTTCTCCTCGTCGACTCTCCTTGCCGAGCCGTACGGATCACATTAAAGCATCAGTATTCAAATGCACCGAGAGACGGCTTTCCATGGTAATTCCCTCCTCCCGGCAAACCCGATCTTCCATCGACAGCCCCAGTCTTAGCGGCCTGGTTCCGCGATGCCCCATTCGATCTCTGGCACGGGCTATATGTCTTGAGAATGTGTGACGAGCATGCGAGCGACCATGCAGATGATGATGTGTCGACACAGGTACCTATCTGCTCGAGCAGATACAGCACAAGGATCCATTCCACGAGGTTAGCGAGCGGCTCCAGGATACGAGTGTGGGTGAAAGTACGACCCATCTCTTCGCGTTGCCTCTGGTTTTACCACCAGCCGTTGTTAGAACACCCCCCTTACATCGGTTCTGGATGACGGCTCCGATCAGGTCGAGAATATTGGAAGAGAACGAAGGACAATGACGTAGGAGAAGAGTTCTGATGATGCGTCGATCCTGTCGAAGCCCTTGACTGCATTCCGAAGCCCAGGATCGAGATCGATGCGTCAGTGAGCCTGTACACCATTGATGTTCCAGTACAGGTTTCTCTCCGATTGAAGGAATCCAGCTTTCTGGACTCAATTCTTTCGAAACGCCGTCGTTGCGTTACTGTGCCGTGTCTCATTCGGAGATCCACTTCAGAAGATCAACCCCAGCGGGAGGGATTAATCGAATAGGAGCCCGAGCTTGTCGGAAGCACCAGGAATCGCCCGGGCACTCATAGTTTTTCTGAAACTCCGGGGATGCTGCTCCTACATTTTCACCGCCATTCGATTCCTAGACTATGGAAGCTCCTTTCAGCGTACGGCAGTCTCTCGACCGGCAGCTCTATTGTGACTAAGGAAGATTCAGCACTCCCTCCTAGAGTTGGAGAACACCCTGTCGAGTCGAAAAAACCGCAGGCTCCTTCAGAAATTCCTCGGCACCGTGTGGTCTCGAAATCTACATCTTTGGTAGTACCCGGTACAGAGCGCTCCTGAGACAATCAGCTTGAACGGCGGATTCTTCTCCATCGTACACGCTTCGGCTTGTCGAGAAGCGCAGGAGCTCACGATTTGAATTCTTCCGCGGAACTCACGCGAACTTCACGCTCAGAACGAAGCTCGACGCGGAAGATCAGATGTTCGGTAGCCGCAAGTTTTTCTCTAGGTTCCGATCACATTCTTCGACTTGAACGTCCTGACCTGGGTCACAGGAGTCAGTCAATCGAATGATTGACTGAACCCGAACATTGATTCTCGTGCAATTCCATACTCCACACTCTATTCTGGATTTACGTCGAGAGCAAGCTTCTCGGAGCTCCGGTAGAGTCGCCCGATCTGCTCGAGATTTCAGAAAAGATCATCGGCATCATTGTCTTCTTCCTCTCGCCGACGGGTTCAAATTTCCTTTCGGATTCGTTCCGTTCTCCGCCAATTGATCATCTATGTACCGAATGAAGCAATGTTCAACGGTTCGTGATCATACATACGATGAATGTATGAATATCGCCGTAAAACGGTAGATATCGAAATTTGCCCTGGACCGCTCTGCTGGATGAGGAGCCTCCTCTCTCAGAGAGTCGTCTGCGCCGACGTTCTTGCCGCGAGTTGTGACGTAGTGCCGCCGCATTCTTGCGTCTGTCTGATCTTTGCTTGGCTGACTGGTTGCTTTCTTGGATTTAGCCGTGGTGTGCCGCCACTGCCACCGTCACCGCCACCGTTGGTATCCTCGCACCTGATGCCCGCTTGGCTCTTTTGTCACACCATCGAATGTATGCAAGTGTCTGTGAGAGTGAGCTGCTCTTCAAGAATACCATGATATAACGTTCGGTGCTGGAAATCAACCGTAAAAGTCAATCTTCCTTTCTGTGAGTACCCTGTGATAGGTCCGATGAGGCGGGTCGTCGGGTTGTCCATGATGTCACCTCATCCCGTGCTTCGACGTCATCTAGGGGCACAAGACATCTCGAACAGCTGCTTTGACCGTTGTCTTAAGGGTGATTAAATTGAGAACTGAGACATCGTTTGGCATCGTTTTCGGAAAATTAGCGAAGTGATCCGGTTCAGGATCGGTGTGTCGGAAATCACCCCGATCGCTTCGAGTATCTTCCGTCTCACTCGGAGCGATATAAGAAATATTGTTCGGCGATCCAACTACTGATCCTGATATGATCGACCCGCGATCGTCGAAGATCTAGAACGAGAACTTGGACTGAAAGTCCTCGATCGGCGCTCCACTCCAACAAACTCATCCCGAGTTTCGCGGATCGGAGCTCGAACGAAGTTGCGTTGGGTCTCCCGGACGGGATGAGGAAACTCCTGATCGAGAACTTCTTTCTTGTCGACGGACTGACCGTGACTGTTTCTGTTTGTCTCTTCTCATTGGAATCCTCCGCGGGCTCTCCCCGAGCAACAACGAGCAAGGTCCTCCCGACCCGTGATCCCTATCTTCTCTCAAGAAGCTGACGCGCCGATACGATGTCGTCGTCATAATGGAGAGCTCTCGATTCGACACCATTTTCGAAAATGAGGCTGAGGGTGCGACCGACCGAAATCGAAGATTAGCGATCACAAGATCTGCGAGAAAGCATGAGGCAGAAAGTGTCATCGCCCATGCTGCTGCTGTTGTTTCGAGCTGCGTCGCCGAAACTTATTCGTGATTGTCAAGCATCGCAATGTCTGTGTGCGACTGTCTGTGCACCGGATATCAACAATAAGATGACGCCCGACGAAATCTTCTCAATGGAACTTGCTCAATGACCTGAAAGACCGACCCGTGTTACATCCGAAGATGAATCATTGAGAGAATTCCCGGGGAAGTCCCACTATTTCTCAGCTTCGGACCCCGAGATAGAATCTTCTCCTGGTAGTTCATTGCCTCCGCCGATTTGAAGAAACTGGAGTGAGAGAATCTCGCGTTTGGTTTCGTCCGTCGAGTACGCGCGAAGGCGTTTCTCGGTAAATCGGCATGAAGAATATCGAAAAAGAAGCGCGAAGCTGCGCCGCTTTCTTCGTCTTCAGCGAGCGCCTCGGCATCGGGCGTTAGCCGCACAAATCAGCCTTCCCGGTACAATACACAACACAATCATGTTTGTATCGGGCTAGCCAGATTTGACCACCGCAAAGCCAAACAGCTTGAAGCTGATCGATTTACGTGAACAGCTTGCTAACATTCCAATCGTGTTCTTGCCGGCGCCGCTGCCGTCGCTGCTGACGGCCGGCGAAGACTCGGGCGCGAGCCGCGGTCTTTAAATAGTACTGCAGCCGGAAAAAAATTACGTCCCTGCCGTGGAGTATTCACCGAGCAGTTTCGGGAGCCGAAATGCGAAACTTCATTCGTGCTAAGCAGAAATCGTTTGCCTTGATTTGACTGCGATCCGATGCACCGCGACGACTCGGAGCGAACGCTCAAACAGATACCGCTCGGAGAAGAGCCGATTCTATCTGACAGAGAGGCAGCTCGCAGTCTTCTGCCTGTATATCTCTTGCTTAGCCTCTCGGTCTATACTCCGATGCAGTCGATTAGTTCGAAGGTGATCCGATCGGCAGGAATGCCGCGTTTGACATCGGGGATGCCCCAGCCCATCCCGACAATCAAATGTAATTCTACGCCCATTGAAGGCTGCTCAGGCTCGTCGATTGAACTTCGCTCGGCTTCTCTCTTGGGCCGGTAATGCCTCGTCGCTCCGACGGTGGGATGCTGCCGTCGAGCGGACCGGATAACCGCTCGGCGAGAACGCTGCATATTGTGAGTCAATAGTATCTGCTCACAGAAAGACATTCGTATTGTTGGCGGACCTCATTATAATTGCTCATGAGACATTTCAATTTGCTCATCTGCTTTTATACCACTCGCAGAGCCCGGACCTCGCATAAGAATCAAAACAATTACCGCGGTGGGAGCGCCTGAGCATGTCTCTTTTGTCAATTCGAGACAATCCGGAGCTGCGAGCCGCCCCTGCGGTCAACGCCAACGGGATTCCTTCTCGCTTCCTAGAGGCTGGCGCAAGCGTCCGAGATTATCCTTGGATGATAATCCGCCGGACCGAAGCGGTTATCTCGCGGCCGGATTCAGCTGAGATGCTCACTCGATAAGGCCTCATGATCCACGTCTGGTGACTGCAGGACGTTAACCAAGTCCGGGGGTAGCATCGGTAGACCGAATCGGTTCCACAAGATCATATTTGTTGAACTTTCCCCTCTCTTCCAGGTCGAGGACAGCATTGCCGTCCCGTGCACGATGAGCGTGGTCAATAAATGCGCGAGATGCGAAAAGTCCGTGTATCCGACCGAAGAGCTGAAATGTCTGGACAAAGTATGGCACAAGATCTGCTTCAAGTGCCAAGAGTGCGGAATGACGCTCAACATGAAAACCTACAAAGGGTACGGAATTCCGGATCGATCACTCCTATCCGTTAGCATGACTTATATGGTCATGTCCAGTCTTGCGTCAACATGCGATCTATTTCAGGTTCAATAAACGTCCGTATTGTAACGCGCACACTCCCGTGGCTAAGCATACCACGGTGGCCGATACACCGGAAGCGAGAAGGCTAGCGGAAAACACGAAAATTCAGAGCCAAGTCAAGTATCACGAAGAGTTCGAGAGAAATATGAAAGGCAAAGCTACGCAGGTGAGCAGAATTTTTTCCCGCGGTGGAGATTGACAACGATTGTCCTTGAAGATCATGTTAGCCTTTGGATCATACTCGATCACGCATTCCCTATTTTCGTGTAGATGGCAGACGATCCGGAGCTCCAACGATTGAAACAGACCTCGAAAATAATCAGCAATGTGGAATATCACCGCGAAGTTGAGAAGAAACAAGACATGGAGAACAGGCGACGCTTTGTCGATGGTGGTCTACCCGGAGAAAATGAGAAATCGCACGAGGAGAGCGGCGTTGCGCTCCATCAATTGAATGATGTCCTGGCGGGAATCAATGTGTGAGTGAAACCTTGAAAACTATCAAGTCCTATCTACGCAAGTCTGGCTCGCTCAGAAGACCCCACGTGTCTCTCGGCGGGCTCCATCTAAGCGCTCTCTGGCACCCACAGATCGGAATCAAGGAATTCGTCAACGACGATGAGAGAAATCGGCTATTCGAGCGATTCCTCTTCTCAATCCTTGCGCCAGAGGACCGCAGCGATAGCCCAGCAGAACGCGAACGCGTCGAGCCGCTATTCGGAAGCGTACAAGCTCGCCCAAGATGCCGTGGCCGCGAATCCGAGTAAGCGTCGATCCGGAATTCCTCTAGACTCGAGACGTCCGGTGTCATGTATATTCCGCTAAGCTCTTTCGAACTCTATTCACAGATTCTGATAGGATGCGCAATCCGGACGTGAATAGCAACAACGTCCGACACAACAGTCAATACGTGCAGAATTCACAGTCGTACCAATCCGTTGGCGTCAATCAATCCGCGATAATGACTCAAGGACAACAAGGTTACTCCCGACAGAGTTCCCAGTTGCTCCATTCCCAGAAACCGCACTCCCAGACTCAATCGACGCCATCACAAGGACAGAAACAGCCAACTCAACCTGTCATGCACCCGAATCCGAATGCTCACTACTACATGGCGGGCGCACCAACGCAGATGGCGGGACAATTCGTTCGGCCTCCGTATAACGCCCCTGCAGCTCCTTACTCTCAAAATATCGTTGCCATGAGACCTCAACTACAACAGCAGCAGCAACAACAACAACAGCTGCAACAACAGCCAGGTGCCATGCGACCATCGTCGAGTCAGCAAGCCGCAGCTTATGCAGCTGCGCAACAACAGCACAAGGGCGGCATGTACGCCGGACCGCCGAGAGGTTACGCGCAGCAGGGCGCGCCATACCATCAACAACAGCTCCAACAGCAACAACAACAACAAATGCAGCAGCATTTGCAACAACAACAAATGCTCCAACAACAACAACAAAACCTCGCCATGAGAAGCGGGCAGCAGATGTATCCCCAACAAATTGTTTCGCCGTTCCAGCAACTCCCTGGGAAGTTCCAAGCCATTTACGATTACACCGCTCAGGACGCGGACGAAGTGTCGTTTTCCGATGGCGACTTGATTGTTGAATGCGCCAGAGTGGATGACGGTTGGATGTTCGGGAGAGTCAGCAGGACTGGTCTGAAAGGCATGATACCATCCAACTATGTGGTGCCCGTCTAGCATATTCGGCTGATCCGTACCCCTGTACAAACGATGATTTTCGACGGAATCCTCGGAAAACGATAGAAGCCAATCAAAACTCGATCGTCGACTCGATTGTGAATGATCGTTCGCCGCAGAAAGAACCAGTATACTCAACGAGAGGCCATTCTTGCTTGTGACACTCTGCCATGGGTTTAGTTGGAGAACCGCGCTGTTGTGATTGTATTAAGTGTGACGTGGTTTATCTATAAGCGATCTGAAAACTCATTGTATCTCTGAGGAAGTACTCCATGTTCTCCTCGATCGGATGCTCATCCAATCGGTCGGCTCTCCGGCGGGATGCAGAAAAACGAGGGGATCGGTTCGGAAGGTCGAGAATACATTTCTTTGCTCACGCATTCAAGGCATCTGCAACATCTGTTGCGCGAAACTTTCTGGTGGGGCCCACTCGGAATGAAGCTTCCAGCGGCCGAGAATTGATATCTCGTAGAATATCTTCGGTCGTAGGTTGCTGGTGCTGCTCATTGTATGTATATCGGATTCGTCGTATCGTTGAAGGTGCTGCCCCTGCCCCCTCCATTTCTCTTGGACCTTGCCGGCATCGCAATGACAAATCAGCATGAATATCGCAGCCTGGAGCAGTGTCGAAGCTGCTTAAATTGTACATACGTTCACGAATTATCGGTCGAAGAGGTGCACTAAAACGAGCAATTACACGAGTGCCAAGTTGCCACGGTGAACATTTGGCGTCATTTACTCTAGACGGCGAACTCTTCAGAATACCACAAGTATTGATGAGGTAATCGGAGCGTGGATGGTATAATATATACGAGAATTCTGGAGTGACCCGGAGGATCCGCATAGTGAACAAATAAACGGAAGCTATATCCAACTGATAAGTTCAAGACGAAAGCCTTTATTCGTTGGAATATAGATATGGACAGATGAGGAAATTCGTCCATGTTCAAACCATCAAAAGCAGACTTGGGTTCGTCCGCACAACATCACACTTCTTGCGCGTGTCTCATCTCGGACGGTGTATGCAGCGTTTTTCAGAAATTCAACGCCTCGACTTTGAACTGCTGTTCATTTTCCACCAAATATATCATGTCAGCCATCGTTTGCTCAACCATGTTCTGTTGAACCGCTTCGCTTATCTGAAAATGAAGAGATGTGCTTGAGAAACGGCCGGACAAGACTATATTTTCTCGCACTTTAAGCGGGCGAGCCGACAATTGTCTCGAGTTCGAACGCTTGAAAACAATACCGCTCTATATTTGTATCCTCTGGGTGGGAAGCGGAACCGTGGTCCGAAATTGGCCTTGATCGTGGCATTCTTGTAGAGTGAAATCGCCGGATAATACGTTCCTTCGTAGAGGTTCTCGAAAGCCACTCCTTCTAGTTTCCCATTCTTGAAGAAGGATACTCGGGAGCCCTTCAGCTCGACGAGATTCTTCACTGCTTGCGTGGCTTTATCTGCATCCTCGTAATACAGATATTGTTTGAACTTCACCAGGGGCCGTTCTTTGTACGTTGTAGGAAGCTTGACCTGAGGAAATCAACCTGAATAAGCCTCCCAGGAGTCGCACCTATCGAAACCCTCATCGATCCTATTTTCCGGAGTGGTTTCTGGCAGAAAAGAGCTCTACTAAGCTCTTCCGTACCTTATCCGAACTTCGTGGCAGCTCTATCAAGAAGCCTACGACATCTCCTTTCCCGAAACCGGCACTGAAATGTTTCCCCAGTGACTGGTGAAACTTGGTTCCTTTGCGACTCCTCCACGAATAACCGAATCTGTCATATCCTAAAGGCGCTTGAAGATTTCCTAAAGGCATCGAGTATCCGATTCGAGCGGCGGAGTTGTCCGGTAGATCTTGAATGATCGCCTCGAAGTACCACGAACCCTCCGTGACTCCGTGCGTAGCTCGAACCATTGAATATCTAAAACATAGAACTCGGTCAGGCAACCGTGGACGCTTCACTGCATCCTTCAGGTCGCAAATGAAGCCGGAGTTTCCATCTCACCCCTTATCGCCCGTAACGCTAAGCCTGTCGTCTGATATCTTCAGTTGCGGAGCTCGGTCGTGCATCGCCAACAGAACCTGAACCGAAACTACGATTGAGAACCAGCGCTATCGGAATGTTATAGGCGAACAGCAAACCTCGCGGGAACTCACTTTCTCGGGCTCTAGTTTCCTGTACAACCATCCAGGAATCGGTTTCCCCGCCCAGTCGACACTTTCATCGAATTCTTGTTTGAAAGGAGCGTGGGGATCGGGTTCCGCCAAGAAATAATGATAGCCGTCCTTATTGAATGGATGCTCGTTCGGGTAGCCATGAGCCGGCAATCTCGGCATAACCAAATCGCTCTTCAGCTTGCACTTCGGAGAATATCCAAGATTATTACTTCAGCATGACGTCGATCATGTGGGAATATCCGATTCGATGCTCGGGCTCAATATGAAGCCGATGGGCTCCTGTTGCAAAGTGAGTGCCGTGACGAGACTCACCTTGCCGCCGGGTACGGTTTGCCCGTCGGGCAGCTTCCGTTTCGGACCCCTTCTAGTTTGCTGGTTCTCCTGAGTTCGCAGCAACTGCAGTTTCGAGGATGCGTCGTAGGAAGGCATGATACCGTAGAGATCAGGGTCGACCAGGCCGAAGTAGACATCATCCTGATTTATGAACAAGGATGATTCTTTTTGCTGTAACAGAAAGACAACTCTCCATCCTCAATGAGGTTCAAGGCCGGCTCCGGGGTTCCCCAAAGGATCTAGAATTCCTTGAATCGGCTCCTCCAATAAGACGATTTGATTGATTACCAAGGTCTTCAGGATGGTTGTATGCCACGTTTGGGTGACTCTGCGTGGGCCAGTCATCAGCAGTTCCCAGTTGCTGTCGATCCACGGGATGATTTCTTTGTCACGGGAGAACATGTTCTTGTTCGTACCGTCCTCACGACTCTTGAAAAGGAGATTTGCCAGCGCCGTGATGCTGACTTGTGAGAAACCTGGAGCGAATGACAGACTTCGGACACAGGTGTCGGAGCGGGCTATGCGGTTCAATCGATACATGACGTCCATAGAATGAGTATGATGTTCAATATGCAATACGCTTGTCCCCCTCCCTCGTCCCGAGCACTCACCTGCTGTCTTCTTTTGAAATAGTTCGCAAGAGTTGGCGTTACATTTCTTGCATATGAAAGCATAGTTCATCATGAAGGGAACGCAGCGCGGGATACTGATCGAGAGACATTTCTCGTGGAACCATCGATAACATCCGACGCACTGCATTTCCATTTTGCCGAGGATGCGTTCCGTTCCGCAATAGCACTGGTTTGTTTGCCTGGGATGGGCACAAGAAATGAGGGGGAATGGAAAAAGCTGAAATCGCCGGGAATCGGAGATCCTTGATTCTCAGGGAGGACATTCGTCGATCGAACTCACTTAGCGCCAAGGGTTTGTGCTGCCTCTTTAATCAGACGTTCGGCGTCTGATTCAGTGCTGGAGCCCTCCTCTGTGATCATGTCGTCAGTGCGTTGCTGTGTCGTCATTGAGTCCTCATCCATGATTCCGACTCACGAGATCAAAATTATTACAAGATGCAAAACGTCAGTTCTATTGTGATCGTCGCTGGTCTTCCGATCAGACAATCGGTAGCACTCCACAGCACTCGAACAACGATAGTCTCTGCATTGAGTCGAGGAGCTCCGAGATTTCCGCACAGACTAGGAAAACTGTCCGATTGGGTTAAATGTTTTTTTTAAAAGCTATTCGCGTTCGTTCCTGTGAGTAAGACAACATTCGAATTACAAAGCCGCCGCCGTTGCAGCTGAAGATATTTCGTTCCCTGGCGGCCGGCTACGACAGCAGCAGCCGTCCCAGTACGAGTGGTTTCGGATTCGCCCGGCAGATTGGATTTCCGCCGGTAGACGAATCATCATATGCCGAGTGAGTTGCAGGCGGGAGTCCCGGAGTCTCCGGGTATCCAGGGTCGCTGAGGGTTCCGGTGTAGATGGCCGGGACTTTGCCTGGGCGTAAGCATCAAAGATTATCCGGAACGAAGCGAAGGCCATCCCTTGGTGAAATTTCTCATTGGCGGACGGCTCATCGAGGGATACATCTTGAGATTTCCGAAAGCTGCACGGGCTCCATCATTACTGGATCCTAGATCTAGCCCTCCGAGCATCTCTCTGACGGGAATCCATACTACTCGATATAAGTATGCTCGCTGTAAGCGACCCCGGGGGAAGTTTTCAACGGAGCAACTCGATCGTGCTCAACAGAGAGCTTGACCGCTCGGGCGAGCTTTCGGCATGGCCATCGGGGGTGGAATCTCATAAAGTTACTCGAACCTTTTCGAGCTTTCTCATGTGTGAATAATGCAGTTCCTTGGCAGGACATCCATTGAAGAGGCGCACTTTTCTCCTTGTATTCAAATTTTCCCGCTCATCAATCACCCGTGCTCTTTTCGCTTCTTGTCGTCTTGCTTCTCAACGAATTGATTAGTGAAGAGCGGCGGAGTCGAGTCTAAGCCGGGAACGCAACCCCTGGACAAGAGGAATTTATCTCAAACGCAAACAGAGGTATGACAGAGAAAACTGAGACCGAAACCAAAACAACCCTAGGGCGGATGTTAGCAGACGCCGCCCAGCGTTGGGTCTTTTCGTCTTGTGCCCTCGTAACAGCGGCTTGAGTGCGTTAGTTTTTTCGATTTATCGTCGATATTAGTGATGAGTTCGAGTTTAGGTGTGGGGTATCAGTGGAAGCAGTCAAAAGAGACGCTTTGGCAGCGCTTTCCGGCGGCAAGTGGGCTTAAGAGCGGGTTCGCGAAAAGTTTTCGCGGTGCTCGTCGAACACGTGTATCGTCGCTGGTGCAGTCTGGTAGCCTTCATTGAGCACAGACATACCTCTTGTGGAGACGAGAAATCCAACTTACTCCTAGCACCCATTCTCAGTTCCGATTTTTTTCTGCCCGTCGCCTTGAGAAGACGCCCGGTTCGAATGTTGTTTCTGTCGGAGTTGAACCATGCTCCTCTCGCCCTGTGCACGACGTGCTCTGCTATGGACTTCATAGGGGAATGTTTTCGTGTTCTAGGATCATTATGGCAGATGAGGTGGAGGCCCTATCGTCGGTGGAGACGCTCGACATTAAGCTCTTCGGCCGCTGGTCGCCCGCCGATGTCGAAGTTAAGGACATCGGTCTCCAGGACTACATCGCCGTGAAGGTTTGTAAGAGCGCTACATTTGCCGGGAATCCCGGCTCGGGGTCGAGATTCATTATCGATATCGCTGCGCAGGAGGTCAGTCGCCGGGTTTTTAAGCATTCCTCGATCGCGTTTTCAGGAGAAGCACGCTAAATATCTGCCTCACTCCTCCGGACGGTATGCCGCCAAGCGTTTCCGCAAGGCTCAATGCCCGATTGTGGAGCGTTTGACAAACTCGATGATGATGCACGGACGTAACAACGGAAAGAAGATGTTGGCGGTCCGTATTGTGAAGCATTCTTTCGAAATCATTCACTTGATCACGGGTGAGAACCCACTCCAAGTTGTTGTCAATGCGATCATCAACTCGGGACCTCGTGAAGATTCGACGCGTATCGGACGTGCCGGTACCGTGAGACGACAGGCCGTCGATGTGTCTCCGCTCCGACGAGTGAACCAGGCCATCTGGCTCCTCTGCACTGGAGCTCGCGAGGCTGCCTTCCGAAACATCAAGACCATCGCCGAATGTCTCGCTGACGAGCTAATCAACGCCGCTAAGGGCTCGTCAAACAGTTACGCCATCAAGAAGAAGGACGAACTCGAGCGTGTGGCCAAGTCTAACCGTTAAGGTACTGTCATCACGTCGATCCATCGGGCCGATTTACCAACGAGGGACAATAAATGTCGCTGCGGTATCGGATGACTATTCATTTGAGACCTTCAATTAGGGAGAGATTGTCTGCACGTTCGGATGCATAGCTGTCGGGCTCAAGCTAGCAGTGGATTCGTGGAGGATTTCAGGCAGCCGCTTGCCCCGGGTGCATCCTAAGGCTAAGATTCGAGTCCGGGATATAGGACCCCTTATAGAGATCGATCGATTCTCGCTGTTCTCCTGATCAGTCACATTCGCTCATGAGATGACCCTTTGAATACCGTCACATGCGGGAATTCATGAGGTGACCGAAAGCTCCCGTGATCCGAGCGATAGGAACGCGGGAGACGAGTTTCGGACGCACGCCTGTATCAGCGGTTCTCGATTTCTTTTCAGCGCGGGACACCCTCCAGAGTCCTCGACTGTGCTCGGAACCCTTGCGATGTCATTTCAATAGTACTAGTCGGTGGCTTCACGAAACAAAGAATATACCTATTCCACTCTTTCGTTGAAGGGCCCTTCTCACGCAGAGTGAGAGATTCCGACGCCTTACGGGTAGTCGATATTATTGCAAGCCATGTCGTATGTATTTCCCCAGAGTACCATGACGTACGTTAATTTCAGCGACCTTTGGGACCCCTGAGGATGGCAGCCGGGGCTCCCTAGGGGTCCAAGGACCCTCTTTCGGGACTCCCTTGGCCAATATAGTAAGGCGCGAGAAAGTGAGGAAGGAACCGAGTGTGCGCCTCATTCAGAAACCTTGGATTTCCCTCATCCACGTTGCTAGGTTCCAGGAGCTATTCAGTTTCGAAACTGGAATGCAATGGTTGTTCCACCTCTGACGCACTCCGGAAACTCTGATGGGGAAGAGGGACTCCCGTTCGGGAAAAAAACACTGCAGCGAGGACCTCGAATTTTCGCGAGAAGCGTTTTGCTTGCCTGGAAGAGCGGCACGGATCTTGAGTTGGCGCGCTCCCCCGACATCGAAGACGCTGTCGATCAAAGAAACAGAAGTGAGGGGTAAGGAAGAGCCAGCCCCGAGACCACGCGCTCTCATAATTAACAGAGGATTCTCGGCGTCTGACTGACTGAGCAAAACCTGAGACCTTCTGATGTTGAGTCTAGCGTGTCCACGGCAGGGCTCACCGAGCAAAGTCGGGCGGAAGCGGTGCAGCTGGTCGGACCCGTTCAATATCGGCGCCGCGGGAAAATCTTCTTCAATTTAGCAGAGGACTCATCGTCAATGGGCGTTTTGTTATTATTACCGACAAGAGCCGAACGCCGTGGCTTGTCATAGCTTCTGGCGAGCATGTTGTGATTTCCGGCTTTCTCTCTCTCGAAAGGAGGCTTCCTTCTTTTCCTTCAACTCTTTCAAGACATTCGGGTTCCAAGTCTCTTCCATCTCCCTCCTATCCAAACAACGCCAACGACTGACCCACATCGCGGAAAGCTACTCTTCCAGAGGTGGTTGAGACAGTCGACGCGTGCCGTGAGCCACTCGAAGAGGAGTGAACACTGTGAGCATTGATGATCTCGTGATAAAAAGTCGCTCTGAACCCCGTGAGCTCAGCTCCGAGAGCACTCGAGAGAAATGAAGAGAACGACAAGCGTTGACTCATACGGTTGTGCAAGCAGAGCGTCTCCGGAGCACCTCCGACTCAAATTGACAAAGTAAGATATTCCGGGAGTACGTGTGAGATCCGCGTCGTTTTGATCGGGTTTTCGATAGGACTCCGGCGATGAACTCCCTTCTTATCCGCTCCCAGCCCGGCCGGAGGGGTTTCTTTGGGGGCATCGAGTCCACGTTCAACTCCGAGACTCGTGTGGAGCGAATCTCAAGAGCCGATCATTCCCGAGACCTGCATATCGGTGGACAAGTGGCGGGAGATAGATCTGGAATCGCCAACGCGGCGGGAGACTTGTCAGTCTATCCCGCGCCCCAGGCTCAGCAGAAAGAATAGTTCTCAGTGATTTGACTCATTGCTCCGGCATGATCCATATCGTCTTTGATATCCTGCATCTCGATTCGGAGTAGGCTCAGGAAGAAGCCGTCGAAGGACTCCAAGCTACTACTCGTGGTGAGCCGGGTTCAGCTCCGAATTCCTGACTCCTTCTACCATCGCGCCCTCATCTCGGCTTCATAATGGGTGAGGAAGATTGCCTTGTAGACTGGCCTTTCCTTCAAGTTTCCGTCCACGTCGGGCTCGTGCGAAGAACTCGCTCGCTGTAGCCCGACGAAGGGAGTCATTGACGTTCGGGGAATGAGTATTTCAGAAGCATGTTGGAGGGGCTCACACAGCAAAGAGAGCACCTCGTGGCTTGCCGTTATATACGGACTGACCGGATTGTCTTAGCGATCTCAGTGGCACCCTCGCAGGATTTGCGCCTTCCCTGCTCGGAAATCGATCCGAACCTGAATCTCTATTTCATTCAGCGAGCATTTCCGGAACTAAGCAAAGGGCGCCGAAACCGCTCGTCGTCCTGATTCCCCGAGTACCGAGCTTCAGAGAAAAATATTGATTATTATCAATCCTTCGAAGTCGGATCGTTGTCGTCATTACCGATCCGGAACGATGATGAGACCATCATCATCGTCGTCGCGTTGACTGGACGTGTTCTGGACAATTTTGTATCGGAGATTGTGTTGATCATAATGAGGGGAGTTTTCACATAAGAGTTCCGACCCAGGATGCCGAAGAAGCCCTGGATGTTGTTTCAGTAGTCTCACGAAATCTCGAGGAGCAAAGAGGTTCTGGTTGAACAGACCGAGCCGCGCGGAACCACAAGTGAAAATCTTCCCGGAGCCTTCCGATGAGTCTCAAGGATATTCAAAGCAAGGAATTGGTTTTGCAAGTTGAAACACTGCGCAAGAAGAATTCTTTGACTTCCCGGTGACAGCTGAAGTGTTCTGATACTTTCTTGCCATACGATCACACCCGTTCTGGAACGCTCACTTGTACACTGGGAAATAATGAGATTTTTCGTTTAAAAAATATGACGATGTACAGGAGTTCGTCGGAACGTGGCAAAAATGCTTCGGTCAGGGACGGTGGCTACTGTTCGCAAGGAGATGATCCGAATTTTCTGTCAATCACATTTCCCATTGTGTAAGATCGTCACGTGGGCGTATGCGGCGAAAAGCGCAATCAAAAGGAGGGATGAAGGAGGCTCACGAGTTTCGAGTCAATTTTTGAGGATATCTCGAGAGCGACCCGCATGACGAGAGTTATGATCCGATGCAAGGTCAGGTTCCTCTGATCGGTTGCCTCCGAGTCGACTAAGACCCCTATTTTGCAGGGACAATTTGGTCGCGCGGTGCATATCCAGAACGTACTGCTTGTAGACACCCAATCGAAGGAAAAGGAGCGAAGGGCTGAATCTTTACTCCAAGAGCGCTGGAAGGGCCAGAAAACGCTCCAAAGCTCTGAACAGCTTTCGTGGCGGCAGCTCACGGCGAAGCGCGCAGAATCTAAGATCAAATGAGTTACAGTATTTTAATCACTGCGGAGGCGTTAAATGGCTGGCACTTGAGCGTCGTCGTGCCGGCGCCAGGGGTTGCCATTTTCTTTGTAGAGGTCGGATGTCGCATGCGCGGCTCTCAGCACAGAATACGATTTTTTCGACCGTTCACTGAACACCATCGCCACACAGAAGCGGCGCACGATTTCGCGCTCTTCCGGAACTTTGGATTCGACAGATTTCAACAGATTCCCAACCAATAGCTGGGAACGTGTAATCATTTGGAATTTTCGAAACGCTCTTCATGCAATCGTCTCTTGATGCGGAATGGAGTGTAGCTCGTCTGGGACAGCGTCTAAGGATGTCATGCTTGCCGCTCTGTGCCGGGATCTGAGACAACGGTTCTCTGTTCGTGCGGGAAAGCCGGCTCTCGGCCAGCTGTTGATACCAATCAGATTGTTTAGGTGGACACGGCTGTTTGTTGGAATTTTTGATAATAATAGCTGAGCCGGATTGTGTTGTTGTTCGCTTCCGATGATCTCAATGGTCTTCGCGGCCCACCCACCGCAAGGTGCGGCTGTCGGAAGTTTCGTGAGGTCCAGCTCTGGAAACAAGAATGGCTCCGAGCTAGGGATGTCATTGGATGTGTATGGGAAGAAGGGAGAAAGAGATGACTGAAAAAGAAAGTCGAAAGAAAAGACATGGCTTCACCGTAGATGAATCTCGCGAACTGCGTTCGGTACGGAGAACGGTGCGCAATTCGATCGAAGAAAGAGGATCGCGCGCTTGAGAGTCTTTCCGAACGAGATCTCCTGGGGAACGGCTTGTTTTTCTCGTTCGATTTTGATGTTCTATCCGGGTATGCAATCGTAGATCTTTCTGTGTTCCCTGCGTAGTATTGTCGTTGCTATTGACACATTGGCTCAAAACGGCAAGCGGGACCCTCACTTTAAAAGTATACGTGGGACGTCCCAGGGTTGACTCGACGGCAGTCCTTCACGCAAACTTCGCGAGCGTTGACGCTCGCTTACGAATAGTCGGGCGCCAGAATTCGAAGCAAGTGCGGAGTGCCAGGCGCCGACGAACTCGTCCGGCGACAACGATGAAATGCCTCCTCTTGTGAGAATTATCGAGTTCGGAACCCTGTTGGAGCAGTGGATAGTGCAGCCGTAGTTCGAAGAGATTGTGCTCCAGCTCGAAACGCGGTGGGAGGCTCTCGGAATCACTATGGATCTCTCGCTGAAAGACATCCAATACGTGATTAACAATGCGGATTACGTGCAAACTCTGGCCACTGGTGAGTGCAGTCCTCTATTCTTCTGAGAGGCTTCATTTCCAACGGGAGCGATCCCAGATCTCAGATGAATGAGCCTTAGCTTAAGCGACTAGGAGTCCCCGATCTCGGACTGATCGAATCAACCTCGGTAAAAAGCATCAGTGCGGCGCGGCATTGAGGACCCTCGCGGATTGCCGCTGGCTGAGGCACGATCACTCCGAGTTCGTTGTCGGTGTTGCTGTCTCGACCTCGGACCGCGTACTCTCCGAATCTCGGAGTCGGACCTGAGGCTCGCTCTGAGCAGAGCAGGATTATGTCTCGTCCATCCGGATGCGATAGAACACGGACTCGTCGGTGAGCCCCGATCATCGTTCTAGACAGGGTGGAGGATACTCATCGTGGAGCTATTGGTCCTATCTCCTCGCAACGGCAAAACCTCTATTCTCTCGGCAGCCATGCATTCTGGAAATTTTCCGACTCGCCTTCCATAACAATCGCTGCGTGAGGATTCACATGCCGAGGAATTGAATGGTCACCCCTTGATGCTCGATTTTGTGTATAGTGTCCAACTCATTCGACCAAGGACGACTTACTCATTCGTCTACTCCCACAAATTGATAATGGCTGCCCATGGTATAGCGGATATAAGATTGCTAGGCTGGCTCCTTCATTTCTGCGTCCCGCATATCAGAGTTTCAATCCAAGGTAGGACACCCCTGACGAAAAAATCGGGAGCGGAGCCGAATCTTTCCCGATACCGATAAAGATGCGCTCGGCGATTCTGTGTGGTCGAGATCGTCGGAGCCTAGAGCTTCAAACGAGCGGGAAAAAATGTTGTCTTCCTTTGTCCAGAGTGTTCCTGCTAGCCCCAAATCGGTATGTGGCCCTCCACCTCGATTCGAGAATCTTCTTCGGGAGCGGGAATTCCGTCTGTTCCTTAGTACTCCCAAGCGATGGGATCATGAAAAATCCGTCCGGAATTCGGAGCCAGCTCCGCTCAAAGCTGATCAGCTAGTTGAGCGATCTTCAATCGACATATTACAGTGAAGCTCACAGGCACGACTGGTGATACGCTTCTGTGTAGAGACTATTCGATTTTTTCGGAGCAGAAAACAATTTCCATTGGATGTTCATCTCGCCAACCCCCGTTTATACGAAACGGATGACTTAGCATTACGTAGGCAGGAGTGGGCTAGCGAGAAGCGAGCGAGCCGCCAAACGCACAACTGAACCAAATACGGATCCCGAACTGGTCGCGGACTATGCAGCGGACAAGATGTAATTTTCGTAGATTTATACGACTCCGAAAAACCGGCCGGCTCTGCGAGCACGACTCGAAAGCGTTTCAGTCGCTTTTACCGAATGAATGTTGATCAATGCCGTCCAAGTTCCATCTTGGAACGGGAGTGAGGAAAGAGAGCTAAAAGCTGGAACTTCCGAACTAGATGGGGGATGAGCGGCCTCCCTGAAAATTCCGCACCTACTAGTTTGAAGCTTCGATCGGTTTCGAATCGAGCGCAGGAACGATATCGTTCAACGGACCATCAATCTCAATGAAATCTCTCGCTTTGCGGAGAAGAATGACGGGTAGCGTCGAGGCTCTCGACATCGTCTTGCTCTTAAATTAATGTATTACATTCATTACTTTAGCTCTCGGAAGCAGTGACGGTGCCAAGAGGAAGCAGGTTATCCAACTACTGTCTGCGGTCTGCGTTTACAACAAAGATCATGGATACAGGAGAGTTCTCGAGACACTAGACCACCTCAAGGTAAGCTTGATCGCAGTTCATGTGGAGACTCCCGACTCCCTACCGATGCACGGTCGGAAATACGGGTAACACTCATAGCATGTAAAATCCGCAGACCAATCAAAATAAACGCTACCGGTTGGCGTTTATCGTGGAAGAACTTCGGGATTGCTCGATCCAAACGAGCGATGCCTTCCGATCGGAATATTCCGCCGCTCTCCTGGCGCTCATCAACTGCCTCATCATGTGTGCGCCTTCGCTCCAGGAGAGAGTTGCGATTCGGAACCAACTGCTAGGATTGCGCCTATACGACGCTGTTGAGTTGATTAAGTGAGTTAGAAACTGTTTCTTCGAGCCCAGGCATATTCTCAGAAATTAATTGCAGGACCTCGTTCCGGAGCACGGACTGCTTTCTGGAAGAGCGTCCGAAGAGACCTACCGAGCTTTGAACAACTGTCGAATCAGGTGGCTCACCCATGAACTCATCGAGGACGCCGCTAGTTTGTTACCACAAACGGTGGTCAGCTGGCTCGTGGCGCAGCAATGCACCGACTGCTCTATCAGTTCAAACGCTCAGTGAACGTTACGACCTGTCTCAGTAGTGCAATGCTTTCTCGATTAAGACTCCGAGGGAATACGTGAGGCTGATCCCGTTCTTGCTACCTACAGGTTGAGACGTGAGGCGGGCCACTTTACCAATGATACGATGGTGCAGTTGGACGCGTATGA
Organism: Galendromus occidentalis; assembly: GCF_000255335.2. Classification (NCBI taxonomy): domain Eukaryota; kingdom Metazoa; phylum Arthropoda; class Arachnida; order Mesostigmata; family Phytoseiidae; genus Galendromus; species Galendromus occidentalis. The sequence goes on along the minus strand of NW_003805419.1, from coordinate 1,193,506 downwards.
GGCTCAACGCTACACCGATGAAGGTCAAATCAACGGGCCCGATGGTGTAGATCTCAACTCGCATTTGGAAGTTTTCTATGCTATACTTCGACAAGTTTCGCTGACTCCCCAGCAAGTGCCCTTTCTCACCATTCTCCAGAACCTTCTCCGCATCGACTACACTCAAGTAGGATCTCGAGTATAATAATTTCCTTTCATTTGACTTCCAGCCTGATGTAATTTCAGACTTTCAATGCAAACTATTGTTTTCAAAAAAAAACTCGCTGTAAGAATTCATGAGTTCGGTTCGGAAGATCTCCGACGGTCGACGCTTGCGCCGTCGGTGAATGGGAACCGGTGGTCGGTTCCGATGATCAAAGCTCCAATCTTTTCTCCCCTAGCCGATAGCCGATGTTATTTGGACGACAGCTTCGAAACTTGTGGAAAAATCGCTTTCCGTCGAAACGCAACAGGATGCGGATAGACTTCTGTTGAAATGCAGATGCGGAGACCGAACGCCACGTGGCTCCCCTCGGGTTTTGACTCCGCAACCCACGTCTTCTCCGCTTGCTGCCGCTTCTGCTAGCGCTACTTCTGTCGCTCCGCCGCCACCTCCTCCGCCTCCTCCACCACCACCGCCGCCACCACCACCTCCTCCTCCGGTATGATCGAACTTCGACCGACGGTCTGCTATCAAATAAGTGTTACTACAGACAGATCGATTGTTTTTACGACCCGGAAAATTAACTCCTTACTCCCGCTCACAGGGCTGCGGAAGGGATTCTATTGGCCCCCCACCGCCACCTCCCCCCCATGTGAGCTCTTTGGGGCTGAAATCTGGGAAACCGAACGCGGCGGCCGTAGCTCCTGCGCAACTCCTCCCACAGCAATGGACTCCAAAGCCAAAGAATAAAATGAAAACTCTGAACTGGTGCAAGATACCTGCTGGGAAGGTCCTCACCGGTGCGTTGACTTCCTGTTCCATCGGAGATTTCCACGAGATTCCCATCGGTAAATGATCGTGGGAAAACTGTCGCGGAATGACGTCTCGATTCTCTGTCTAGGAAACAATCTTTGGGCTCGGATAGCTCAGTCTCACGAAGGGATAAATGACGCTCTATTGGATTTCGATTGCATGGAGGACCTCTTCTGCCAGCAGCCGTCGACACCTCAGCTGCAGCGACGGGCCAGTCAGCGGAAAATTCAGGAAGTTCGTTGAAAGTCCGCTCTCTCTTCGGGAGATGTCCATGGGTATCGATATCGCCGCGGAAGTGGAGTCTTTACTCGTTTTTCTCATTCTCAAGGTGACCCTGCTGGACGGCAAGCGATCACTGAACATTTCGATCTTCCTGAAACAGTTCAGGTCATCGAACCAGGAAATCGTGATGATGATCAGGAACGGTTTACACCAAGAAATCGGTCGGTGGTCTCAATTTTTCCAAAATCCAAGATTTGAATCCATTGCCCGAAGCGTGTAGGCAAGACCCTGAATTTTTCCTTGCAGGAGCTGAGAGACTACGGGGTCTTCTGAAGATTCTTCCAGAGCCCGAGGAAGTCGACCTCCTCAAGAACTTTGAGGGCGACCTTTCCAAACTCGGCGCAGCCGAGCAGTTCCTGTTGGAGCTGATCCTGATATCGGACTATAAACTTCGCATCGAATGTAGGTGTGACGTGTAGAATCACGAGGATTCATTATGTATCATGACTAATGGAAAAGTGAGAAAATAATCATAACGCAAGTTGTAATGAAGAGAATATCAGTATACAGCATGCCTGGAGTTTACAGTATATATGTATATATTTGTATGTGTGTATATGTCACTCAGTTGATTTGACGATATAGAATGAGGACTCTTAATGATATGCTGCATGAAACAGGTCTGCTGCTGAAAGAAGAATTCACGGTCACCATCGGCATCTTGGAACCTTCGATAAAATTCATTCGATCCGCTGCGCGCGAAATTGAAGAAGCAGTAAAATTGCACGAAATCCTCTACATGATCTTGGTGGCTGGAAACTTCCTGAATAGCGGCGGCTACGCGGGGAATGCGGCAGGTTTCCGCATGATGTCCCTCTTGAAAGTCACCGACATGCGGGCAAATCGTCCGGGGATGAATCTGATCCACTACGTGGCCATGGTTCGAACCTCGAAACATAAACCGATAGATCAGAGTCTACCTATGAGAAAGACATCCAACCATAAGCCCGTATCCCTTCGTCCCCATGACCGATGTTCTCCTCCCGGACTTTCAGGAGGCAGAACGCAAACAGCTCCTCGACTTTGCCGACCGACTGGAGTCACTCGAGGAAGCTGCCCGGCTTTCGATAGACACTCTGAAAAGCGACGCGAGCGCTCTCACATCGCGCGTGGCCAACGTGTGCAATTTGGTGGCGCACGCCAACAGCGATCTGCAGCTCCAAATGAAGGATTTCCTGCGGAGTGCGCGGAACAGAATCGAGAATACGAAGGATCAGATCGAGAGACTCGAACAAGTCCGCGTCCATCTCGGGACATTTCTGTGCGAAGATCTGGAGACTTTTAAGCTGGAAGAATGTTTCAAGTTCGTGAAAATAATCATATTTATCCACATGATTTTGCGTATCTGCGCCACCATAGAATTGTCAGACAAGGTTTTTCTTTCTTCTCTTTGAAAAATCAGAGTCTTCTGGAATTTTTGTCTCAAGTTCCGCACTGCTATTGAGGATAACGAGAAGAGAGCGGAGCAGGAACGCAAAGCTGAAGCTAGAAAACGTGTGAGAGAGGACCAACTCAAGAGATTGAGTGTGGAATTCTCGGGCAGTGAATCTGACGTCATGGACATGCTGCTCGGCGATATCAAGTCCGGATTCCCACAGCTATTCAGTAAAGTTCGCCGCCTACGCAGGTACGTTGGTCTCTATCAGACGCAATGGTTCCCACGTCGAGCCAGACGTTACGATCGATCTTCACTGGAAGAATTATTTTCCGCTTCAGAACTGACAACAATTCGGAGGACGATTCCGCATCACTGGGTCTTGCGAGCTCCCCACGTTTGGTTCGTCGGTCCCAGTTCGGGTCGTCGCTGGCTTCGATGGCCGACAACGAGAGTCCTGACGTCACTCCGACTGGTTCACTTCGGAAGCGACGTAATCGATCTTCCCCCGAAATCGATGACAATTCTCTTCTCGATTATCTCAAGCAAGCCGAACAAGCTCAACAGCAAGGTATGTCACTCGCAACTCTGAGATACAGCTGTCCCGGAAAGGGATCAAACGCTGAAGGTGAGCTCCGTGGAAGCAATTTTCTCTCGATGATTCGAAAAGCTGTTGCAGGTTGGCACCGTCGATCATCTAGACGTCTGAAGACTGAAAATTCAGAGAATCCGAATCTTGAGACTCTCCACGAGAGACCGAAGAATATCGAGGATATCCAGCAGAGGAAAAAGACACCGGAGCCAGTGACGAGCCCACCCGTCCAAGCCAACCAACAGGAAACGTCCTCGAGCTCGAAAGCGGGAAGCAACGGGAATATCCCTGCCGCATCTGAAGGTCTCCCGGAACGCCGCACGTCCCTCACGAATGTTGTGCGTCCGATGATCCAAGCTCCGGGACCTTTGCCGAGCGAGCCCGTGGCTAGACCGCTGATCCGGCTCCCCGCCGTAGATGACACCGACACCTCGACCGGTGGAGAAAGCCCAGTACTCATGCGCAGATTGTCTTACAACAACCTCGCTAGAGATGGTCACAACAAAGCGAGACACTCACTCCCGATCAGAGCCGGCGCAGGTACGTCGACTTAAAAACGTTCCATCTGAGACTGAGAGCATAATATCCATTCCGCCACGCAATCGACACGAGGTAAGCGACCTCGTTGCTCGATGCGATCTGAATCTTTTATTCCAGCCAAGGACGAATACTCGCTCCCAAGCCCACCGTTCAGGTCGAGTCGCTCGTCCGTCGCCTGTCTGGACGAAAGGAGATCCTTCAGACAGAGGCCGAAATACAACGACGTCAAACGCAAGAAGGAAGACAAGGAGCTGTCGCCTTCTGAGAGAGTTGCGATTCCCGCAGAAGAGGACGAATTCGATTCCGAAAGTTCCTTCGACAGGTTCTCGCCCGTCAGGAAAACGACGAGGCGAACCTCGACACGATCATTGTCTTCGATGCCATTGAGTAACGTGAGTCGGGGTAAACCGGAGGATTTATAAGTACATTCCGAGTACTCCGAGGCTACGAGAGGCGAAACCGGCGTCCATTGAGTCGATCGTAACTTCAGGAAAAATCACTCGAACCGATCGGAATCGATGATACTCCATCTAGCCGGAAAGAAGACAAGTCGCTCAGGGCGCGTCTCGCCCGCAAGATCCATTCCTTCACGGACAATGTTAAAGGTTGCTAGTTTTTTGAAAATTTTCCGCATTTTCCTAATCTAGTGAAACTATCTCGAAAGTTTTAAAGGGGACATCCAAAACGAATGGGCTCCTTAAAAACTTGCTCGGTCTCCCCAGTGTCCCCGAGTGGCGAGAGAAAGTCGCCTGAAGACGATAAACACAAGAGCACTATTACTCCTCGTACATCTGGGATCCCGATAAAGAGAGGCATACCAGTCTTAAGTGGTGCGTAGAGAGAAACTAGAGAGCAGAGCATCGACTCGGGATTGATCATGCCATGTGTAATTTTTCAAATGACTATGCAAAATTCCCAGGTTCTGTGCGGCGTGCGACACCGTCACCCGTGCTGTCGAATAAGGGTTCGAAAGTATCGGAAACTGCTGAAAGCCTCAAGATTGGCACCGATCCAAGATATTGTGGCGTAGCGTCTTCGGTACCACCTCTCGCAACGGTGACCCCGACCGTGAACTCGATCCCTCATCAGTCTTCGAGCCTGACCAGTTTGAACGACGAGAACCGGCGCCCGCTCGGGACTTCCATCAGGAGAACAGGTGTGATAAATTCAGAGGTTCACGCTCCGCCTTAATTTATTCGATTGAGCACGCTGAGAAGGCTGTCCGCATCGACGGCTGAAGGAATTTCGCTCGAACCTTCCAGGCATCCCAACAAGGTCCGCAGTGAAAAGCTCGAGCACCATACCGAAAATCCCCGCTGCGGTCAGCCCCACCGCTGTTTCCCCCGTGAGACTCACCATGAATGCGGAAACACTCCAGAAGACGCGTTCGTCATTGAGGTGAGCATGGAAAAATGAGGCATCGTTCTTAGCTCATACTCTAATCAATGGAGTCGCTAAGCTCTTCCGTCCTGTACAAACAGATCAACAACCCTCACTCGTCCCGAAGAACTGAAACCCTTCATGAGAGCCACTTCAGCTTCCATCGCTCGCGTTGCTCCTAGTAAAAGCACCTCAACGGGAGCCACCCCGGGACCTTTCATCCGAAACGGTCCAGCAGCCTATCATCGCCGAACAGTGCCTGGCTATCGCTAATTATTTTCTATTTACGGACCAAGCCCCCCACCTTTGAGTGGAAAAATAGCTGGATATGGTGCACACACTAATGTGGGGAGGAGACCGGAGACCAGATTATCGGAGATTACTTTTCGTATCGCCTCAAAGCTAGGTAGCTCGTTCCGACTTGAGAACCTGATGAGCTCCCTTCCTTTCCGAGTACGGAGGTGTTCTCCTCAGATTGATTGGATGAGCTTCGCTGAGGGGATTCCACGATGATCATCATCGACGTAGAGAAGGTTGTCGCGAATTGGAGGAGCATCCATTCATTTATCGCTGTCGGAAATACGGGTGACATATAATAATAAAACAGCTGCCGATTCTCTGAGATTAACCTTGTTTATGATGTGAAATCATTCTCTCTCGTCGTTATCATCACAATGGTGTACCCAAGGGTTCATGGGCGATTCGTCCCGGTTACCTCAATTCCCAAACGGGTGCTGAAAGGTCTGGAGTATGACGAATTCCGGACGTCGACGATCATCGTTCGTTTCGGAACACAACGACCGGCATCGACCGCTTCTAACTCCACTGGAGCATGAGGGAAGGAAAATGGGTCCTCCTCTGGATTATTCTCATCATGACAATCTTTGACTATCAACATTGACTAGAGCTCTCGAAAAGTTCTCCAAAATATTACAATAATGATTCCATACGATTTTCCTAATCTGCTAAATCCGGATATACGATCCTTAATTACGAAGGGCCACCAATTGAGATCGCCTTGAACTGAAACAATGTGAGCATCTCCCTCCTTCCGGCTGGAGGATGTCTATTCTGTGACTCGGATTTGAAGTTCTGCGATTCGAGGGGACTCGAGCAGTTTTTCATTTGAGCTCACCCACTAGCTGTCATTTCGAGTTTGCAAGCTAGACGATGGACGCCCTGTGGAGCAAGCCCGACGAAGCGTCGCTATGCATCGTGATCATCGACATCCTTGCATCAGCACTGGGCTTCTGCATCACGAGCTCGAACTGACGTTGATCCGTTAGACTGCAAGGAGCTGGTTACAATTTTCATCACTTGACTACTTTTTTTCCACCACCTTGCTTCCCCTCTCCATAGCCTGATCCATTGCCGACCCTCAGCTAAATCTACTTGACGATGATCGCTCCTCGATGGAACTCACCGGTAATATGCCTTCTTGAGCTGATATTGAACCTCCCCGTTGAGATAACACAACACGAGTGAAACGAAAACTCCCTGAGAGCTTACGCAGAACCAGGATATGTAGGACGTGAGGAGTTTGTTCGCGCAGGCGGCTCCCGAGGCGAATATCGAGACCACGAAGTGCACTCCGAACAGCGGTATCAGAATGAGGCAAGCGCGGAATATCCGTCTGAGAGGAGAGCAAAGAAATAGAGTACAAGGTCTCGCGGGAACCAGGAGGGGAGCTCGCATGCCACCAATTCCAATCTCAGCCCACCTGAGATTGTTTTCCTGGAAGTTTTCCGCATTCTCTGGACCCTGTAGCTTCCCAGCGATTACGAACACCACTCGGATCATGAAAACAACGTTCAGCTGAAATGTCGAAAGTGTCACGAGTGTCTCAGGATCAAGGAGGGTGGAACCGAGGGCTAAGTATATTCGTCGGGACTTCTCTCACCATGAGGCAAAGCGTGGCAGGACCCGTTACGATATAGTCGTAAATTGTTATGGACCGCCAGCAACTGCATCGTCGGGGGAGGAATAAGGAGAGCCTGGGTTAGGGACTTCTCGACTCGGAACTGAGCCCAGAGCCATCACTATCAACGCATCGCATTTCGCCTCATCGACAGAACTCACTCAGCATTAGCAAACACCGCACTACAGACGGCGTAGATGAGCACGAAGAGCGCGGGCATTCCTGTAACGAGCAAGAAACTGTACCCTCAAGTTCGTTTGCCGAGAAAAAAGACTGACGACATGATGTTCTCGCTCCTCACGAAGTGAAAGTCTCCTATAATCTCTGAGCCGAAGCGGAAAGGGAAAGGGAAGGTGACCAACTCTCCGATAGCTGTGCGCCTGACGTGCGGTGGAAGACAAAGAGCAGGAACATTTCTCCGTGCTGTGAGCTTACCCCAACCGAGAACGTAGTACTTAGCCAAGGTTGAATAGCTCACGAATGCTTGTGTTACGAGAGTATACAGATAGAATCCTTCGCACAGCATCCAAGTGTATTGAGAGCACCAAAAATACTTCTGGAGCACTTGCAAGAGCTTGCACCACCACTAGAAAGTAATTGAGCCGTTTCGTCACTCACTTTCGGTGGATCCCTCTCTCCAAGAGCTGAACCAAAGGACCTCGAAATCGAGTTGGTAAGAACAAGGACTCACCACATTGTTGCGCTCCAACAATATTTGGCGTTGAGAGACTTCAGGAAGAGTGAGTACGCAATGATCTATGAGTTGCATGAGAGATGATAGCATCACCGATGTGACTAAGTGTTTGTGCATGGTAATCCGTTGACATTGTAGCGAGCTGTGAGCGAGATTCGAAGCGGATAAATCGTGAGTCGGAATCTAAGAGTAGGATGGAATCTTCCATCGGTGATCTTGATAGATCTTGACAAGCTCACACCCTCACCGGAAGTAGCTGAATATCACTATTGCTGGTAAGCAGAACACGACGCTTAGCGTGAACAGCACAATAGCGAAATAGTACACGCTGGCGATTTCACCCTGCGGGAGTCACGGTGACGGTGATTGCGAGTGGCGAAACCTTCCCGGAAAACCCCGTTGCTTTCCGAGGAACTTCGACGAATCGCGCATCGATTTCTATACCAAGGGAAAGATCTCGAGTCGAGAGCTCACTTTTCCTTCCTTGGGCGTACAGCCGCTGTAGTCCGTGTACTCTTCGTTATTTGTCGTGTTTCTCCGGTACCAAGTACTGTCTGATAGACACCGCCTCGTTGATACGTATGTACATTTCGGCGCAGAGGCGTACAGGAATCCAGGACACGGCATTCCGACCGTGGAGTTCGCAGGCGCATCTTCGAAACATGTCAAACCGTCCCAGGTACCTGGACAGTGCCCTTGTGGTGTAGCTCCCAAACGCGTCTGAGTCCGCTGGCAACATTCTTGGGAATCGAGAGGAATGTAATCAATGTCCAAGCATGGGTTCTCCCTCCAGCGGAGAGTTATTCACTGGGGTGAATGCAGTTTATACGTGGAAGCTTCAAAACATTTCGATACTTACCGACAGCGTGCTTGACACAGGATACCCATCGTAGACCTGCTCCAGAGATGCTCTCTACCGCGCGGAAGAGGGTACTGGATTTTTCTTCCGTTTCCGGTATATGACAATCGCCTTCGTTGAAGCTCCGCGCGTCTCCGTTCAGACATACGAACGGTATGGCGAGACAAGGCCTGCGGGGGACAGCTAAGTGGATCAAGAGACGGAACTCCGGAGGGGCGCTTACAATTAGTTCTCAGGGAAAGTCTTCCCAGGTCGAGCCTCGAGCTCAGCCTGGAAAACCCTCGTTTGTTCGTTCGATCCAAGCCAGCATCGACGAGTATACAATACCGGAGGAACAGCTCAAGGAGAAATCTCGAACTTAAGCTTGGTCTACCATGGAATTGATGGAAGCCTCATGCCGGTCGCATGAATCGACCGCCCATTTGAGAAACAAGTTTCGATTGTTCGATACCAGAAGCGATAGGGAACTCGTACGTAAGCTACGTGACGAATCCGTCTCCATCGCTTTTAGCGTCATAGAAGTCGGTCTCACATTCATCGGCATAGAGCCGTTTGGGAGAAGCGGAGTTCCCTCTAACTCACCGCCGTTTCAGATGCTTGGCGTTCGTGTAGAAGAAACATTCTGCGGCCGTATGCAAGTGGAAATCGGCGGTGTCATCATAAAAGAAGCGGTTGCGAACCGAGCAGACGCGAGCGTTCTCCTTGACCGTCGCGGATCGGAGCATTGGATTCCAGGCGGGGTCGAATGAACATCGACGTTGAGCCAGAGCCCCTGCCTGCAAGCGTCAAGGGGCAGTCCTCAGTCTTCTATAATCATCGGATGTGACACTCGGATCGGGGGCCACTACGGCTGCTCGCTCGATCGCGCTCGAACGGGTGTCGAGCGTGTGATCCAAGTGAGAAAAGTGCGTTCCGGAACTATAACTCAATTAGTTACTGAAAATCATTCGGCCGAATAGTCTCGAAGAAACGCTCGAGTAAGGATATCGTTGCAAGCAGGCTATCAGAGATAAGCCGGAATAGTGCAGTTCCAATGGAGTCGAAAATCCCGCAGCGATCTTCACATCGTGGATGTCTGGCGTTCCGATGTCAGGTCTCTCTCCCAGACCGGGGCAACGGAGCAGCGTACAATCCCAAAATGTTTGAGGACCTTCATAGACGAAACGGTTGGAGAATCTTTGCGCGCTGCAGTAGCTCACGACCGCCGCAGATCCCAATGAGTTCGAAAACGTTGACCGTATCGATATCACAGCATTGCTGGAGTCGGTAGTGACAGATAGCCAGAAAGTTACGAGAAACCCGTAGAGGATAGGAAGGACATCAAAAGGCGGGAGGCTTCATCCCTCCCAATAGGTTGATTGACTCGAATCAATGGATCGGACCTTCGATCAAGTTACAGCCCGAGAATGGAATTCGAATTCCTAATTCGAAAGTTTCGTTCTAGCGTGTCTCAGTCGGCTCTTCTTCTTGAGTTTGCCCAAAGTCAGGAATTATTCAAGATTCACCGATCCTTGGCAATCAGCGGGTCACTACAGGGCGGCATTTCCGTTGTTTTTGACTTGTCAAAGCGGATAGCGCTTTCCGAGAAAACAAAGTAATATTGCCGTCATTCGATTGTTCCGCCGAGAGCACCTTACCGTGAACCAGCCTTGGTCTGCGCTGCTCTGTTCCGTGTGCCAACGCGATTCTTCTTAATCATTCCAGGAATTTTCCAATGATTGTGAAGATTTCCTCGGGGGAACGCGCGGCTGCCGGGGAACCAGATGCTGAATGAGCGCGAATACCGTAATTTCCGCCCCGTCACGCTCATTGATAGTACGTTGCATCCACTCTCCCACCTCCATCCTTAGCGGACCACCCGGAGGTAAAGTGCAGGTGAGGCTGCCGGATCTCTCAATCGGTGACCAGACAAGAGAGCCCTCATCCCCGCGGTCACATTCCCTCGTAACGTTATTATTGCATTTTTGATTGGTCACATCCACTTGATATCTTCATAATACAGTGCCAGCGATGTCAGTCTGAGGGAGGACACCTTGAAGCCTGTCTGTTCTCTCCAGTGTTTTCTTTCAATCAATGGAGGTAGAAACTGATCTTCTTGCTAATCTCTCACATACAGGCCGAGCGTCGATCCCGAGAGCACCGTCACATGCTCGGTGCGAGAATATTGAGCTGTCAGCAAGTCTCCGATACCAGTGTGGTTCCGTTCGTTCGTTCTCGCGATAAACGTTTCTTCAGAGCTCAGATACCTACGGACGGCAAGGTTTGTAGGTCCCGATAAGCCTTCAAATCAAAGTATCGGGGCCCGCCCCAGCGACGGAGGAATGCCCTTGCAGATGAACGATGTCCCAGAGCTCTTTCAGAATTCAAGCTGAGATTTCTCGAGGATTCTGACTAGGGTAAGCTCTCGTTTAGAACTCAGGGCTTTTGAGAGGGTGGCCTATGACCGGCCTGATTCGGGAGGGGTCTCGGTTTTCAGCGCTTAGACCAAAGTCGGAACCCTCATCACGGATATTTTCTCTGAATAGCCCGTGCCATGAGCTCTCCCCAGTTTCCACAGGATCGAGTTTTGTGACTGGTAGGTGGAGGGCACATATTGTTTCATTGCTTCAGAACTCGCGATAGGGTCATTTAGGAGGCTGTCCGGCGGCAGAGCCCAGATTTTGGTGGCCTCTGCCAGATTCGCAATCTGTGAACGTCGATTCGATGCTAGACACGAGATGCTCATTCTGAGACAGACGACTCTCGGTAATTCATTCACATAGGGGCAAAAAGTTTGACCCTGATCAGCGGTGGCCGACCGCTTTTTTTCAATGTGGCGACTAGGTGCCGACCCGAGACCGCAAATCGATCGGCACACGTTCCAGCCGATCTTCAGAACAGGCTGTGGATGCTGAAAAGTACTCAGTCGATCGACATCGAATCTCATCTGGGACGAGAGGACACTCCGGAGATATATTTCATTTATCAGACTTTCTCTCATCACGATTGTGGTCCCAGGTCCCGACAAATCCTTATTGGTATCCACTATCGGAAGGTCGAGATCATCGTATCGAAATTTGGAAATCATAATCATCTCAACATTTTCGTGGAGAGCTGATCTTGGTCTCGGAGACATGCGAATACACCTCTGGCTTCCCCCATGATAAGGATTGTATCCGATCGAACTCGTCTGCGACTTTTCCTTCGAGGGGCTCTTTGAACCGAAACCCCGGTTTTTCCTCAATTACTGAGAAATAATATTTTGCCCATAAAGAGGGCGTCGCGCGTAGTTGTGTAGCCCAACTACCTAACAGTGATACTACAAGAAACCTTGGTTGGCATGATTCCCGAGAATTTCTGAATCCCCCGAGTGGTATCGAATCCCTTAATCCGGGCGCTCCCAACAGGATGAGACCTCGATCTGCCGAAATGCAAGATTCTCCTCCAAGTCTAATGAGAGTCTCCAAAAATTCCCAGGTAGGCGCCGAGCTGGGAAAGACATCTTTACAAGGATTCATATAGTCAGCTTGAAGATAGTGGAAAGACAGAGGACTCCCTCGTGGGATTATCAGTACATGTGACTTGGAAGCGATGGCTTTATGATACGTCCACAAGTTTGCACTGCCTCGCTGCTTCGTTTACGCGCAGTGTCTTAGTTCTGCTCCATCAGAAGTGCGCGCGAGAGTGGCTCAACGGATCCAGTGACAAAATGTGGGTTGATCCCGATGAGGTGTACTGGATTCTGATTAGCGGTTTCATCGTCGCTTTCTTCTTGGCTTTCGGTGTCGGTGCCAACGATGTGGCAAATTCTTTCGGCACTTCGGTGGGAGCAAAAGTCCTCACTCTGCGACAAGCGTGTATCCTCGCAACGATCTTCGAAATCCTAGGAGCAGTTCTCTTGGGGTATAGAGTGTCTGAAACCGTGCGAAAGGATATTTATACCCCGGAGTTGTACGAAGGTAACGAGAAGACGCTCATGATCGGGAATCTCGCCGCTCTCTTCGGTTCTGCGGTGTGGAATATACTCGCGACCTTCTTCGCGTTGCCTATTTCCGGTACCCATTCAATTATCGGCGCCATTCTCGGATTCACGCTGGTCGCGAGGGGTTTGCGAGGAATCAATTGGATCGGACTTCTGAAGATTATCAGCTCCTGGTTCGTGTCTCCAGTCTTGTCCGGCATCGTGTCGTTCGTGATATTTTTCTTCATAAAGTCCTTCATCCTCAATAAGGACGAGCCGCTCGAGCCAGGTCTGCGGGCGCTGCCATTGTTCTACGGCTTCACCGTGTTCGTGAATGTGATTTCCGTGTCCCACAATGGTCCCAAACTCTTGTATCTCGATGACATTCCTCTGTGGGGTGCTCTTCTTCTTTCCCTTGGTATATCGTCGCTTGTCATGCTCGTAATCTGGTTCTACCAAGTTCCGAAGCTGCGACGGGACATAGCGGCGTCCCTCGCCAACGAACAGGCACCCACCATAGCACAAACGAGCGCGCTTCCGAACGGTGCTGAGAAGCAACGATTGACGGACGGAACTGCGGTGGAGAAATACGACCGCAGGGCATCGATTGCATCTCTGGAAGCCTCAATCCTGAAGGCCAAGACGTCAGAGGAAGAGGAGAAGCCGGAAGTGGCTAAGCTTTTCTCGTTCCTGCAAGTTCTAACGGCCATCTTCGGCTCGTTCGCGCATGGCGGCAACGACGTCTCGAACGCGATCGGACCCCTTATCGCACTGTATTTGATCTACGCAAACGGATCCGTTCATCAGGAAGATACCACTGGATCGGAGTGGATACTGCTGTACGGCGGCTTCGGGATTTGTGTTGGACTCTGGCTCTGGGGCAGGAAAGTAATTCAAACTGTCGGAGAGGACTTGACGAAGGTGACCCCAACGAATGGATTTTCGATCGAAATCGGTGCCGCGACCACCGTCCTGGCAGCGTCCAAAATCGGACTGCCCATCTCGACTACACATTGCAAGGTGGGCTCGATAGTGTGCGTGGGTTTGGCGAAATCGCAGAAAGCCGTGGACTGGAGCCTGTTCAAAGGAATCATCGCTGCGTGGCTCCTGACTTTGCCGATTACCGGGGGTTTGACTGCAATAATCATGGCAATCCTGATGCACGTCGTGAGCAACGTCAATTAGACAACAAAAGTTCTGACCGATCCCAGTCTGCGTTCTGTACATAAAAAACTACTAGATTTTCAAAAATAAATGTACATGATTGAAGAACTCGAGCGTCTTTCTTAGACACGAAGAGCATATCAATCATCGATTCCCTGGGTTTTCGCATGCCGCCGACATCCGACACGAGGATTCTCCGACCCGAGAGTGACCCAGACTCTTGGGCGGGATCCGGCTCGCGAGAAGAACGACGGAAATCGACGGGGAATCCGTGGATCAATGAACTCATTATCTACGAAAGATAATCATTTAGGAGCTATTCCCCGAATCTTTGTCAACACTTACTTGTATTGCGGATATGAGGCCGTATATCAAGAAACCGTAGGTTGCCATCGTTCTGAATGAAGCCACTCATTCCCTACGACATCAGTCTGAAGGTACTACCTGAGAAAAGAAGTTTCGTCAGCTCGATTTGCTTCTGTCGAGGAGTTCATTACGCCTTTCGCGGAACCGGTTTGTTTACCTACATCTCTCCAAGAGATTCCACTTCAATGTCTGAGAAAGCAGACATTCGTGCCTGTCGCGTCGGATCCACGCCCGATTTATGATATCCTCTCCCCGGTTCAAGGGACTGCTCTTCTTGTGACAGCTTCCGAGCATTGGAACACTCGTGAAGCGCTCCTCGCCATGTCATATCATTCTGTGCGGGCAATTCAGACATGGAGGGATATTGAGATCGTTCTTTGGCGAAATAATGGGGATGTCGTCCGTGTTTTGAGTGATCGGACTTTCAAGGCAATTATGACTCCTTCCAGCCCCTTGATCTTCGAAAATGCTGAGCGGAAGCGATGGTCCCCTCCCAATAAACTCCCAGAGGGTTAGATTTCTCCAGTGAAGCCCTCGTTACATCGTCGACCGCCTGCATGCCAGTGCGAGAGAACCGCGTAATACGAGCAAGTTCCCCCGACGCGATTTATGAGCTTTCCCCGGTGTCACTCAGCGCTCGTAATCAGTTTCCGGTGACGACCACCTCAGATGATGCTATCTCCTTTTGATGACCGAGGAGTAAAGAGTCGCCAGAATCTAATCGGACCGAATAACTCATTCACTCGTAATCTATTTCGGCTTTGGCTCCCAAGAGCGCGCGGATGATCCTCCGTCGAGCCACAACAGAGGAGGGGGGAATCGTCGCGGGAACGAACTCGATGCGACGGCTAGGTTCGCGGATCCGGGCTTCCTATCTCTAGTCCGACCCTTTTATGTCGTATCGGAGCCATGCGCCATTCGCTGCCATACCTCACGTTACAGCGCCGTTGGTCGCTGACGGAGCGAAGTAATTTAGCTTAGTGGATGCAGCGATTCGCCATAAACGAAGATTCGAGAGCTACACGCTCGTAGACCTGTTCCCCTACAGCTGCGAGAGCGACGTTGGATGCAGATGATCACAGAACTGAGCGGGCTGTAAAGTTCCCATGTCAAGAGATTCTTCGTACAAGGGAAGACATCGACTCTACGCAGGATAAGTCGACACCGTCCACCGCATCATCACCCCATCCTAGAGTTGACGTGATTATATCCCCAATCTATCGTTTCTGTGTCCCCAGCGACAACCTCATCACCGATTCTTCCTCATCTCGAACGAGGCGGAAGCGAGTAAAGAGTGTGGGTATTGTGAGTCAACCCACGGCTTCACAAACAATCTAGGTAAACATTGCAGCTCATCACAAAGTATGAACGATAGCACGCGATGTGACGAGACCTCATTCCGGAAGATGAAGAGTCGCATTATTATTTTTCTTCTAGGACTCGAACGTGCAAGACGACTCCTTGAATCAAAAACTTGCGCTCGCAGCCTGGCCCTGGAAGGCTCGGATGTCAAAAGTACGACGCGGACGTTAGTTAATTTGAAAACGCGAATTTTCGTCGCCGCTGATTAGGCTTGGATAGCACTGATGGAACAGAAGCTCCGGTTAACTCAGTTCAAGAGGAACGTCCCAGACAAGAGGGATGAATGTCTCAAAGAAATTGCTCCTTCTGTAGATCTCTCGTGACCGAGAATCGATGTCTACCTACTTCGAAGTTTTTCGGGGACGGAGGTCTTCTCATTTTTCCGGGAACGAAGCAAGCACCTGTCCGTGTTCCAATTGATCATTCTCGCTTTACGTCTCAAGATTGTGAGTTACTCTTTCATCGCTCTTTGGAACACAGTTCAGCTCAATCTCGATTAGACGTTCGCCGGAGTGCTCTATAAGATTATCAAGTGATTAGAATTTAGATCATATTTACGACTTTAAATAGAATACGTGAGTGTGGGCGCCGCCGTGTTGATGATGGCTCTTACCCAGAGGACACCGACGCGGCGAGCGAGGTTTCCCTCGAGGGTGAGGATTCTACAGTCATGGCTCCGCAGATATATCACCCTGTGATCGCGTTTTGGTTCTCTGGTCAGTGTTTAGGAGATATTATTCTCTATACTAAGCGCCCGGTTTGATAACGTCCTACAATCATCGCGATCCTTTAGCGCGTGAAGTTGGGGCATAGTACTCGTCACTTCCATCGAGCATGACGGGGGATGCGACGTTCGTTGGAGCGATTCCAGGGAGTCGACGATCGAAGTAAGGAAAAAACGGCTCCCTAGAGACGTCGACTCACACTTCTAAATTGGAACCGTGGACACCAAGCTCAAGGTTCGCTTCCGTGAAACGCTCGTGCTTCTGATACCGGTCTGAGCAGAAATCATTTCACGCCTTCTGGATCACAGAGGAAACAGAAATACGAACAATCGAGTGATGCGTTGTCCGCAGCGGGAGCCACGCGACCATGTGACAACTTTGCAGAGGCTAGTTATGAGAACACTGTTACCTTTATGAGATCTACGAACGTTACGAGCAAAGCCGTTTCGGGAGCGCTGACCCTATATGGCCGAAGGTGTGCGATTCGATTTGCTTGCCATCTCCTCACCCAATACGCAGACACGCCGCCGCTCTCATGAGTTCAGGGAAAGCGTCGATGTGATTCCATGAATAGCGAAGACCGAGGTTCCCATTGGTGCGAGGAACCTGCTCCTTCTCACGATCGGAGTTCCAGGTCTACGTCCGTGGATCATCCTCCGTTTTCCCCAGGGTACCATCTCGGGGAAGTTCACAGAGCAGACCAATCGGCCTCCCCGCAACGACGCAGAATACCTGAGCTGCCATTGTGCATTCCGTCCACATGTTTACGAGACCCCGGTCTGGGAAATTTCCCAGTTTCTCAACGATGTTCCCGAGCGATTGACCGCGACGAACATGTTCAATACATGAGACCCCTCTTCCGGCTATCAACGATGTTCTCGAGATCGAGCTGGTGCGGGTCCACAGTGCTAACAACGCGGTGAGCGACATCGTTTCTCATGTTCGACGCCGGACACTCGAAATCATTCGATTCTTGGCGATCGACCTGTCCCCACGGGATAGCGTTCGTCAAGCGCGCTTGTCTAATCTCAACGCGAACTACAACATTCGGTGAGTAGGGACGAACTGTCACGCTTACGATCGACAATGACGACTCTTTTCCGAATGTTCAGTTTTCAATAAAGCTTGATCATGTGAGAGTTCGATGGGGCATCGGGACTTACTTGTCACTTTGTTCGCTTCGATGGTGAGCGGTCGGTGCTTGACACAAACGTGCAATCGGCTCAAACAACTCTTTGCTGCAAGGAGCCACAGCACAAGATTATCCTCTGCTTCGACACTGAGATTAGCGCAGGAGAAAGGAACCGGCTGTTTTTACTACCTTTCGCCGGTGACTCTCGGTCTGCTTTCTCTTCAAGTGTGTGTGTGGAGTCTTCTCACGGAACAAAATAATGCAACCGTATCCCGAAAGCACTCTTGCGGAACTCCGAGGCCCGAGAGACGCAAGTGACCCCGAAGCGACGTCAACTATAGGCGGACGAAGCCTGTAGGTAGAACTTGTCTCCTCGAAGCCCAGCCATGTGCTTGTGTTTGCCGCCACGGCATCCGTGGAGAGTCTAGGCCCTTTCCGCAAATCACTTTATTACGGCTCCAGAACACGATAGCAGCGCTCGGCAACGAGCTTTGCTTACTTACTTGCCCTCTCGACTGTACCCGACTCGACCATAGTCATCTCGACTCTACGCCTCAGCTGTCTCGTAATAAAATTTTGTTTGCGCTTACGCTGTACGTCACCGAAAACGATTACAACGCCTAAAAGTTCCGAGCACTCCAATATCTCGCCGCAGGGGCAGAACAATTTTCTTATTAATAAATAGTCGAGCACTGGGAGCCGTGGACCGCGATCCAAGCACCGCGTATTCGATAACTTGAGTTCTCGAAATCGTACTCGGAATTTCGCTCCAGGAAGGTGTAACTCGGCTTTTCTTCCCGCAGCTGCCTGAGATCACGGACCACGCTCGTTCGATTAATTGAGCAAATTTTCCGATGATGAATCCAGATTTTTCCGACGAATGGGATGCTCCTACTGGAGCAGCTTCGCATTCTCTCCGTTGAATAGGTGGAACATTATATGTTTTGCCTTGCGAACGTTGCCGCGTCGGAGCGACGGAAAGACAGAGATGTGGCTCCGAACAAAAGCCATCGCATGAAGGTCGAGGACCGCCACGGTATCCTCAGAGTGTGAATTAAGGCGCTCGCCACGCTGCGGCGTAACGAATGGGCCCTCGATTGTCATGGGCTCCACCCGATATACCTCTGACATTCTCATCAATATAAGTACAATCTGCCTATGATGATGATTTCCAGGACACCTAGGAACTCCCAGAATGGCGTCTTCTCGGTGACAGGCTTCAGATGATTGATTATGCATCATATTCGATTTTGAGCTCATGTTTTGGAACTCCCATGGGAGTTTCGTATCTTGACCTTCCGTACTATATTCGCGCACTCTTGAATGGATCTTGTCCGGAGAGTCGATCGAGATGTCCAATGGTAGTGATTCGTGATCGACAAGAAGCGCATAAATTGCGGCTTCTTCCGCCCCTGGATCACGGATTGCACTGCGACGCGTTATGAAGGGTTCGTGATGCCGGAACCTGGATTAATGTCCGAAGAGAACGAGTGACGGCTAATGTGAGACTATATGGCGTTGTTACGCACGTCAGCCAACATAAGTCTGATTTCGTTCGAGAACACTCACTGCGAGACGGCATACTATCCAACTATCATGTCGGTCTATTTAGGATCGACAGAGAAATATCACCGATCATGAAACGGAGCCTCGGTAACTTGTCCCCATGACAGGACACGCATTCCCGGACAGAACCAATGAATGAGATTGATTGCGGTCATCGCGGCGTCTTCAGACATCCAGCCGGAATTAGATATCGCCGCTTAAGTATAGGAGTGAGGCTAGCTCAACGAGCAGTAGCGTGCTCCGGGGGGAGCGGAAAGGGGGGCGGGCGGTCTGCCTCGGGTGGACTTTCGAGGGGGGGCATTTCCGAGCCTCGACTATACTCCTTGAGATGCGAACGATCACTTCGTCGCGAAACCAGAGGGATTCAGAAATTGCGATCTCCAGACAGTCCAGGCGGATGATATTGTGACCGGAGTAAGCAGTATCGCGCGTTACAGCTTCCCTCGGAGCAAAATGAAGAAGCGCGGCTCAAGTGGTGATCTGTGGGCGTCTTCCTATTTCGAGTATCCTCTGTCGTGGACGAAACCACTGATTCGAGTCCAAATATTTTGTGTCCACTAGCTCTCAATACAATGTAATAAGTAATAATCATGGAACCTCCTAGCAATACTTTTATGCTTTGTTCATCTTTCGACAGTCAGAATATTCCCTTCAAGGGAGCAATTCAAACCCGATAATCAAACGCGGTTCTCGAGGCTGCCGGAATCCGACACATCCGTGACATGATTTCAGGCAAAATATTATAAGCTGAGACTCAAAAGCACGAGAGCGCTCCTGACCTCCGTCTCGGGCGGCACCATGGGGAAACACGCCACTGCCAACAAGTTACTCCAACACGGGAAAATGAACGATCAGATCGCCTGAGTTGCCGCACCTCCGAGATTCAAGCTTGATTCAGGCTCTTCTTACGCGGCTATAGCTAGCTACTGAATTGAATCTGCTCCTCTAAGACGGCTTTGACTTTGATTTGATCTCCGTCTTGTCCGGAAGTCGAGATTCTCTCGATCTCCTGGCAGCAAGGAAATGATTCCGGCGTCGATCAGCCTTCGGAATTCAATGTCGCTGAACGAGCTCGCCTTGAGCCAAAGTCCCATTTTAAAATCGATCTTGCGAGTAAAGGAGCGATCGAGGAAGTCCCCTATCGGAGATCATCGTCGAGCGAGCCGGGGAACTTGACGAATGAACCAAATCCCCTTTGCGACCACTCTTCATTCATTCAGGATCCCTTATGGATTCCCGGACCTGAGCTCCGACATGAGGATATGCTTGTTCACCGAGAGAACAGACAGACCTTCAGGCTCGCATAGATAGACGGAGGCTCGCCGTAGCGGGGAATGTTCCTCCTGCTTGAAGCCTGGAACCGGGAACTCCGCCCCAGAAGTCAAAGTGCCTTCCGAGAGAATATATCAGACAAATATTAAGCATCCGCGGAACGAGAGAGTGGATCTACAGAATCAAGGCTGTCTCTCGACATACATGCCCTAGGATTCGACCGAGCGCAGGCGAGGGCTATCCCATCAAGATCGCGAGCGAGGTATTGATATGTTTGCGTGCCGCCCGCGAGAGCATTATTCTATCGCCGACTTCAACCTCAGACTCTCGAAGGTAACTGGAAGATTATTGCACCGACCTGAAGAGAAACCTTCATGTCTGTCCCTCATACTCTAACTGGTGGGGCTCATACCCACATCGAAATATACGCACGTATCACCCGGAAAGAGCTGAGGGCACAATTCGAGACTGCACATGCTTGCTCCGAGCACAGGCTTCTGCATTCCATTGAGTCGTATAGGAAAGTCGTATAGGGCTATCCCAAAGGAAAGTGCCAGCCTGCGCCCTCCAGGCTGTTTTACGGATGTTTAGTTTTCGATTGGGAAGTTTCTGGTGCGTAGCAGATCTGCAGGACATTCGAGGCCGTCGAGATCTGAGACCTCCCCTGACGATCGGTCTAGCCCGTCTTACGGAGCCTCGAGGCGAATTCTTCTCCCCTACCGAAATTAATCGATTTTCTCACTGACGGGTCCAACAGCTAGGGATTGTGATCCTGTGCCCCTTGCGTCCTTCGTCAGGAGGACGCGCGGATTGGGAATGAGTGCAGTTATATTCAGTCTCGACAGGGAAAGAATCGAGAACCTACTTATGAGCATGAATAGTACAATATAACGATCGAGAGGTTGTGTAATATAGTGTGAGACTCCGCACTCGAGTCCGAGACTCGCATCGAGATGGGGGATTCTCCTTCAATTTCTCCGTTCAGCGGAGCTCTATTGAACCTTTCTTCATCGTCCTGCTTCGAAACGGGGCAGAGAAGAGCCCGAATCAATCGCGTCTGGCCTCGAGTCTTCTGAGTCTGCATCGGAGTACTCAAAATCCGAATGCTGCTCTGATTCTTCCGGGTGACATCGAATATCGCGAGAACTTCCACTCAACAACAAGTCGGCAACTTCCTGGTCTACGGAGCTCCCTTTTGTTTTCACAGCGTCACGAGACGAATTCACGAGTGAATCAGACGATATCATCAACATCGAGTAGAGATCGAAGATGTTTTATCATCTCGGGGAGCCGCGTACAACAACTTCGCAGGTCCGGCAGGCAGAAGATCCTTGACTTTGTCCCGTTTTGTCCTCTCCGCCTAGTCCGAAATTTTTTTCCTGGACGTCCCGCTCGAGGTGTCCCTTGAGACGCTTTTGATGGTCCGGGCTAATCGGGCACGTCTTCTTGTGCGGGTAGCTCAGTGCAGGATGAAATCGAAGTTTTTCACTTCGAGTCATTCAGCTTCTTTCCCGAAGAACCGTTCCGCTTTCGAGTTATGTCTCCCGACTTTTTCCCTCACTCGGGACACATGCCTCTTGATCTGATTTCTGATCTGAGATCGGTTGCTTAGTTGCTCGATTTCGACATGAGCATGAATCAAAATGAGTCTCTCCAACCATCAATGCACTCGTTCTTCCGGGAATTTAAAATTGTCTCCGCAAATGTCCTCCGGGGCACCCAAATTCGAATATCTGAAAACAGCACGCATTCACGTTCGCCAAAACTTGCTGGTTTTTTTTTCGGAAATGGAAGGAGGGGGGGTGGAAGAAGATTTTCCACCCCATGAGCCGCCCGGGTCCGCCCTGGACCAAGTACTTTTCTGGCGGTGAAATTTCATGAAAATCAGGCTTTTTTCGCAAAAAAAAATGCTCTCAGAAAAACTTCTAATTTGCATATTCTCGTCGAATGAACCGCCAAACTTGGAGTTTCAGACTCAATCTCACTCACGACTCGGTGTTTGCTCCATCCTGAATCGAGTCCACGGAAACTCGAGCGTCAGCACGAATCGGACGAAAAAAGTGACAGTCCGGAGCAAAAAAAACTTCCTCTTTCCAGAGTCTCTCCACAGAGATACAAGTGCTTGGTTTCAGATTAATGTGTGTTTCCGAGGTCCCCGTACTTCCTCCAGGACGCCACGACAAAAATTTTCAAAATTTTGTTTTCTTAATTTCTGCCGCCTAAAATCGGGTTTGGCCACACTGTGCGGCGCCAGGAGGCAAGATAACCGCAGGTAGTTCTCACACAGGCAATACTTCCGACCTCTTTCCCGGCGAGCCCGGACGGTAACTCCGGAGATCGTTCTCGAATCGTCGAGGGGAAAGGACACGTCCTATCGCGGAGACCTTGATTCCCCCGGGGGACTCCGAGCTACAATCCTTCTATATATATAAAAAAATCGTAGGCTGCACATACATCGTCTCGGGAGGAGGGGAAATGGGCTCTATCGTGCGAGGGGTATCGCCCCTCATCCGTTTATGGTGATACCTTTGGGTTTCACAACTCCACGAGCACTCCACCGCGCTCATCTCCGAATCCGATCTTACGAGGTGAGTCGAGCATCACTCTTCCAGGTAATGAGTGCTTATGTGGACTTGCGCAAGGACCTTCCCATCCATCAGCATGAATCGCTGATGCTCCAGTCCCCTCCACATAGATGATCCCGAAGGACTCGGCCCCGCCAGAGGGTCTGCGATCGTGACTCGTGATGGATCTACGTCCACCTTGTGGACTTCTCCCCGGGTCTGCAGATCCTCGAATCGGGAAGACTGCTCAAACTACATAGCAGGATATCTCCCCGCTCCTCTGTTCCTTTACTGCGTGGACGTCCCAATGCCTAAGGCTTCGGCCGCATATTCGAACAAGCGTCGAATGCGCCAAAATGGCCTCAGATCTACTCTCGAGCGACTCAGCCGCCCCGCTCGCCGACGTGGAGATCGGAGGATCTTTGAACGCCTCTGATGGAAATTCAGGGTTGTCCATCAATGGTCCTCCAAATCTGCCTCGGGTCGGCGGGCTTCCGGGCGAAGGAGAAGGAGGACTCAATCATCGCACACACGAACGGAATCAGGAGGTCTGGACTCCGGAGTGACAACACCCTCCAATGGTCTGTTCGAAGATATTCCTTGGGCCCCGGCGTGGCAGACCAAAATCCGGCCTCTCCCGATGAGTTCTAAACAAACGGCCAATGGAGTTTCTGGAGGAGGCCGCAGATATTGAGGGAAAACATAAGATTCTTCCACGCGAGCCTATCCCATGCGTCTCCCCACGATGTAGATGATTGGTTTCAAATTGAACTCGATCTTTGTTCTATCTCGATGAATCTCGAACTTTCTTCTTGAGAAGCTCAAGAAGTTCCTTGAGCTCGCTTGTGATCACAAATTGGGTAAAAGCATGCGATATCCATCTTCGAAAAACCAGTCGAAGCGAACATGATGTGCGCTAGGTTGAACATATTTTGAAGCATATCAGATCCTGTCTTTTGCTAATTCTGCATGGGTACTTCAATCGTTCCCTCGCACGTTTTTCCCGCTCCAATTTGCTTCAATTCTGGGCTCATCTTAGAATCCCGCGTATGAGGGAGCTCGATGAGAATGGATTCCCACTCTCTTTGGTGACTTGTCGCGGAATAAACTAAGCCGCTCAGGTCCGAATTATGATTCGGATATACTCGACCAACTGCATTAATTCCCTCAACAAGGGCATCTATGTCCCATCGGAGGCAGACGATCCTAGAGGATCAACTCGAGGGACAGTCAATAAAGTATAAAATAGTTGACTAAATACCCCCATAGGTGGAGGGCTACAGGGTAGAACGTTCGAAGGATGGGATGGGCTTCCCCGGAAAAAGGGTCTTCCGCATTCAAACTCTCGTTCCTCTCCTTGTTTCTTTCCGCTCCTTTCCGGCGGCCCTACTCCTGCCCCCCGACCGTCGTATGGAGAACTTCGAACCAATGAGGTTGAAGTTCCCCTGAAAGACGGGTTGTGGGTTGTTATATCATATAGCTTGGGAGCCTCATTCCGAACACTACCTCGGGATACTACCCCTGTCTTACTTGGCCTGTCACTTCCGTTTTCGCCGAAACTTCCCAATCTAGACAGTCAGGAAATCCAGTGACTTTCCGGACGTGCATATCTGTTAAACTCGTTCGACTACTCGAAGTCATTCCGTACGATATTCGGATCGTATCGGAGATGCGTCGAGTCACGCGGCTCAGCCGAAACCCAGAGTTTCCCCGGGAAGAATCTACCCTCAAAGACGGATTGCAGGATCTGTGTATCCGGCTTGCTCTTGTACCAGGACCTGCAACCTGCAAGATGTACACACCCGGCAGCGGCGACCGGGCCCCCTTCCTCGACCGACGGAAGGTCCCTCAGAGACGATATTCCTCGAGAAATTTCGCGACGCAATGCGCGCGCCTACCGACCTTTGTCTTCGGGTGAACATCATCGCTGTATGGTCTTCTTCGTACACTCTGCCGCCTCCAGTAACATTCTCTCCGTCTCCGAACGTGAAAGATGCCTCCCTCCGCCCATCTCCTCGCTCGAGAACCTCACTGCTTGACCTCATGAATATGGTCGTTAAAATCCGGGAGTTTGATCACGTGCAGCCAGCGCTCGCAGGTCCGGCGCAGGTAGCCTCCATCCATCGTGTTGTAGGTTGCGCGACGCTGATGAAACCCGCCACGATTCGATCAATCAGGATCCGAGGATAGACGGGAAATCCACAATAATTCTCTTCCTTGTGGGTCTCTCGGACACCGGACGGTCCCACGACTGCCCTCAAGCTCGATGCAGTGAATTTGATACCCCCATGTTTTAAGCAGCTGCTTTGAGAGTCCGCGAATATGGGGCATATCTCGGACATATCGCGGATCACGCGTGCATCGAAACTCGGTATGGAATTTTTCGCCCTATCGGATGAGCACGGTGGGGGCAAATACACATCTCAGACCCTCGAGACGATCGTATACGACTCCATTGAACGCCTGGCTCAACCTTCGTCCGCAGAGCAAAGAGTTGTTCCGAATAAAGCTTACAGTCCCAAATTACGGTGGTCGTCGCTTTCGAAAATTTCCATAGTGGGTACCGACAGAGAGACCTGTCGAGAACTCCGCCTGGATGATGAGATCGAGTGAGGTCCTTCTTCGATGGTCTGGACGAGATAGACCACCTCATTGGCGCACCGCCTCAAATATCCTCCGTGTTGAAAATGTCTGCTCAATTATCGCTCGATACGACCCACACAAAGGCGTGACATACGTTGAATTGCACGAGACTCGGGAGGAGTCCCATCCGGAAGGAAATGCATGCTCATCGATTCTGCATCTCCTCGAACATAAGATACGCCGACTCTTCTCAAGTTCCTAGCGATTTTGAATGCCTGAATATATCGCGAGGCACGGCGATATATTTCACCTGGTCGTCGCTCGACGCCCAAGTTCCGCAGCGCCCGGGAAGCCCAGAAGTGAATGATGTGGTTTGAGTGAATGATGCGTCATGAGATCGTAGCGAATGAAAAGAAACTGGGAGTAATCTTGCGCCGGGATCGTTCCATTTTCACTGAGGGACTCAATGAAGTATTACGTTCCGCGAGACACTCCGGGAACCGCTCGGACAGCTTTTTGCGCGCAGCCCAGTTCTTGCATGGATTCGATTCAGGGGGTCTAGCTCGGCGATATCTCGCTTCGCATGGGTTTTTCAGTTGCTGGTCAGTGCGTTGCAGTCGCGATGTTTTCGTCGGTCGCCTCCGAAAAGGGCTCCGGAGCGCTGAACAACAAATCGCATTGTGAGAAAACTCCTTTTCTAGCTGTTTCTCTAAAGTACGTCGTTCCCGAACCTCGATCAGATCTAAAAAGCTACTGTTTCGACCATAATGCCGACTTCACGACAAGAAGCTCGTCATCGTCGTCAAGCCAACAAAACGTCGAACGTCAAGCGCAAAAACTCGTCTCGTGAGTCAGTCGGAGTGCTCCTGGAGAATAATATGTAGCTGAAGAACGGCTGAATTCGAGGCCGGCGATTCGATAAGATTCGCAGTTCGAATGGGAAACGACGCGTAGATAGATCGATGCGCCGTCAGACCGAAGTGCCGTGATGTCGGTCCGTGGTGCTCATGAACACCATGGCTATGATGACTTCCTTGAACATTCGATTGATGGATGCACGAACTCTAGAGAGGCGGCACGAACGAGTGCTGTCGCATAATCACTTCGAAGAATGTGACTTTCGAGGGGATAAGGCCTACGATCCTACCTGGTTGGCTTTCTCAGCGTGCCGCTCCGCGACAATCAGGAGAAGGACAAGGGGTAAATTTGAAGGCGATCTCGTTGCGTATAATGTCCCCGCCCGCTTAGTCGACCGCCCGTCCGGGAGCTCCTTATTCTACTCTGGCATGTCGGCTGACTCACGAATGGGCTGACGGACGGTCGGACGTACGGACTGAGCTGGGGAGCGAGCTACGGATGAACACGAACGAGTGCAGCCAGATGCAGAAATGGGACTCGGCCTGGTCATCAGAATCGCATCAGAAAACGCATCTTGCTCTTCCCTTCCTTCAGATTTGGTTTGTGGCTATCGGGCTGACTGGCTGCCGACCTGTGAGACAAAAAGACGGATGGAGGGACAAACGGACCGACTCGTCGACCGACTGACGGCTCGGCTGAATGAATGGATGAATTGATGGATGGATAGATGGATGGAGGAGAGATGGATGGATGAGTGTCGGCACGCCGGACCTCTTGTAATGTCGGAAAATTATAGGTTAGAAACGGACAGAAGCGGGGAAGAGCTGGCTGCACAAGTCATGGCGGATAACTGACGGACGGACGGACGAACGAACGGACGGACTGACTGTCTGTCGGATGGATGGGTGGACAGACACACGAACAGGCGGGCAGGCAGACGAATGGACGGCTACGCGGAGCTGCAACAACGGCAGCCGAACAAGCGGCAGCGAACCAAACCGAGTGAAGTCCGTAACTCGAACCTGCCCTCTTGCTGACGAGAGTAAGAGCTCCTCCTCCTCCAGAAGATTTGCTCGAATTTGATGTCGATTTGTTCTTCTCCAGCTCCACATCATCAGTCAAGGGTAGCAACGCTCGTCCGACAACCGCGGAAAAAGAACAAATGCCGCGCGTAAATGCTGAAACACTCCAACATCGGGTGACGACTTGCACCGACCCGCTCTTATAACAACAACCGATCGCGGTAGGATATCGCGGCTCCGAGAAGACACGCCGTCTCTCCGTTGGAGCTTTACGGTGCTCGTTCTCCCACAACAAGGATCTAAATGCAGCGGAACGAGTTTTATGAACTCAGTAGCATTCAGATTTTCCATTTTTCACGTCGTTCCGTTCCGTCGGCGGAGACAGAGCTCATTTTGTCGCTTCGTTTGCGACGCGCTTCACTGTAAGCAATTCCCGTTTTTGCCATCGATCCTACGGCCGGATCCGTTCGCACCCTGCTCAGCTCATAAGGATGCGACATGCGACTCCAGGACGACGGAGAGACATGCGTTCGCTTGCTCGGATAAGTGGCTCTGAGGATCGTCATGCCCTTGATCAAACTTCCCTCTGATTGTCCTTTGATCGATATTTCTCCTTGACAAAGAGCTCTCCCGATTCGCCCTCCGAGGCTCCAGAGCCGCGCATCGTCTCGTTATGAGACCCCGATTGTCGAGAGTTCCGTAGACCCGCCACGTGCCGTGGATGTCGCGCAATAAATAATTCGCTGCCCTCGTCTCAAATGATGTAGCTGGTTAGATACAATATTCAGCTGATCATCTCAAATAGATAAATCCTATCGCAGTCAGGGAATGCACATACATACACTGGGCGCTGTTTTGGAAACGATTCCCCGAGAAAGGGATTCCCGAGGTTTTGGAGCCTCGATCAACTATCAAGCTATCATCCACTCGAAAATTGTCTGTTTGAGCAACCCAGGAGCTCATCTGGCTTCTCGGCTCATGAGTGAAAACTGGGTGCCCCGCATTGGACGCATGTCCTATATTGGGTCACTTTCCCCTTTGGTCGATTCTCATTGGTTTTATTGCCGTGCTCAAAAGTCGGCCGCGAAAGCTCCTGACCGAACGGCGGGAGAATACTGCGAATGTTTCTCAGTGGCTCGTCGTCTCCCCTTCTTATTCTAGTTTCCAGTGAACATCGACGCCAGCGGCTTTTGTGACTCTTCCAACCGCCTGATGGGCTGGTGGATGTACATATAAGTATTATGGTCACTGGAAAAAGGCAGCGGCCAAGATAGTTGTTCTCCTTCCTTCCCTATAGCCTCGGCAGCAACAGTAGTGGCGACGGCATTACGACCACCACAAAGTGAATTTAGCCGTTGTCGTTTGATAAAGATGCACAAGACGCGAAAGACGGCATCGTAGTGGAAAAGCAGAAAGATGATGTTCCTGATGGCGAAGAAAAATGCGATAGACGGATGGAAGGATGGATGAATGAGTGAATGAATGGAGCCTCGGTCGGATTGACAGATAGATGAAAGGATACGTATATGAATAAAGGAAGCGAGCGAGGAATCGAGAGATGCGCATTCGCCGGTCACTGGCGCGGTCATCACCTTCATCATCATTTGATGCAGCTTTCGTGTTTCTGCGCGAGTCAGTCCTTCTGTCCGTCCGTGAGTAAGTCCGACTGCTGTCGTTCAGACATTCGCTCGACTGCCGCCGCTGCCACTCACTTGGACGGATGGTCGCTCAGACGATCGTGAGGAGCAACAACCAAGCCAGCAGCAAGTGAGTGAGCGAGCATGCCGCTGACCAGTCATAGGCGTCATCATCGTTGTCCGTCTCTCCGTCGCTCGGTCGATCCGTCAGTCCATTCGTCCACTCGTCTGACTGCTCATCCATCCATCCAGCCAGCCGACGCTCCATTCGACTACCTATCCGTGTGTCAGTTCGTTGTCCGTCCGTTCATTCGTCACCCGTTCGACAGCGACCAATGAACATCCCTGATGCTGCTGCTGCTGCGGCGGGATTCTCTTGTCCGCTCATTGTGGCTATGACGGACCATGCCGTTGTTGGCTACTTCTGCCTGAAGACTCCATTATGGTTCATTGGCGCTTCCACAGAACCCTATGAGCCTCAATGAAACCGATTGGCCAAGCGGAATCCTGCTCGAAGTTCACGGTCCCCTGAGACTGATTCCATTTTCCGTGTTGGAGCTGGAGATGAAGAACATTTTTCCTCATTTCCCTCATTTTGATCCTCTGGTGAACTCAATTGTCCCAGGGACAGAGCTGCCCACTCGAGCCGTGGACCTGGATTCTGAGAGCGGCTGACACGATTTCAATGATAGACCACTGCGATACGAACGACTCGGAGCGCGGGAGACGGAGGCCAAGGAAAAAAGATGGGTCCCGAGCATGCGGGCGAAAAAGGGGCTGTACATACAGTACTGTATGTATTTCTGCGCTGTTGTCCTCGGGTGGCTATCTAGCTCCCGCGGCTTGTGCTGAGACTGGATGGTTGTAAAACTATAAAAGCCCCGTCGATGGCCTGCGCACTGCTTTCCTTCGTGCTCTCGCGCTGCATGATGGCAGCCGAAACGTGGAACTGGCTCAGACGTAGAGTCACAACAGCCGCAGTATGTAGTCGCGGCAGCACCAGCCGATCTTTGCTTGCTTGCGTGGCCGGTTGCCTGGTTGCCCTTCATTTACTCGTGCAGTCGCCAGCGGACTGGCCAGCTGAGCTTCGTTCCATGTTACCATAGAGATGGAGGCGGTCCGTTGATCGATGGCTTTTCGTTCGCTGCAAACGAATATGGCGACAGCCGACTGAGCTCGCCGTCCGTCATTCGTGGACTAGATGCATCGTTCCAGCGAGGAACTAGAGACATCTCCGCAGCCATTCTGATCTCGGTACCATGATCCGAGATTCCGGGGGCCGGTGTCACACATCGCGGCCGTGTCATGCTGATAACGATTCGATGGATGAACCATTTCCATTGACGAGAAACATCGAGCGAGCGCAGTACGACGTGCTTCGAGTTTGCTGTCGAACTCAGAGGTTAATTCTCTGCATCTCGTCAGCTGCATCGTGAATCGCGAGCCCTTGGACCGATCAATTCGCGAGGGTGAAAGACACTCAGAGTATCAAGCAGAGCTCATGGTTCCGTAATACATGCTTGATCCTCACGAATAAATGAACGATACAGGACGTTGAGAGATATTGTACAAAATGTTTATTTACAATCATCAGTGTTGATTCCATACGCAAATGATAAAATTTCACAAGAGTTTTCCTTACAATAATAAGATTCCGAATAATTCCATCTGAGAGACAACACAGGGTATCTTCGTCTCACTCAGACTGCGTTGTGGGTTCTCTTCACAGTACAGCGTACTTTCAAACTCAAAAACTCACTACACGTTTAGAGCAATTTTGAGGACAGAACATGGAACCTGAGGCCAAAGTCTCGATTTTGGATTTCTCTTACTGTTATTCTGCGTTCTCTCATTGACTGAAGATGATTTATGAGTTCACTAATTGTTTGATTTCTCTCGCATAATTATCGGCCTTCATTGGTGTTCGCTTACGATCATGACCATGATCACGCTTGACACTGCCGTTGCCGTTTCTGCTCGTCCGAACGTCCGTTCGTCCAATCATAACTTGCAGGTCGGTGCTTGAAATTCGTTGGAAGTCGCTTCGTCTCTCTCGAATTAGTTACGGAATACTCTCAAATTTTCCCATGGCCCAACTTGAGCTAGGAATTCACAAGAGCGGTATGTACAAGGATTAAGCCGACTCTGTCGCCCCATGTCCCCACCGAGAGGTGAAGGCCCCTTGGCCCGGTTTCGACGTGGACGGCAAGACGGAAGAACGAAAGTTTTACGCACGTGAGTACAGCGCCTCGTTATCTAGAGGGGTGATTTCTATTGCATGTTTGTGGATGTCATTGTGGTGGTAATTGTCGTGTCGCTGCTGCTGTTGCTGTCGACATTTATCCCGCCGGAGAAGAGCTGTTCGAGGGAGTGCTTGCCCCTGACTTTGCGTCCGAGGATCGGACCAACAAAAGGATTTCGAGGTCCAATCCCATCCGCCTCATCGGTCTACTCGTCTCTGCTCACGATCAGAAAAAGAAAAAAAGCCATAAATAATTGAGCCGATTTCATTACGGAAGCGCTTCGTTATTCCACATAAATAAGTTACAGATTCCGAGAACTTTCTTTCCGGCCATTACCACCCGTTACAACTCCTTATCTGGAGCTTAGTGAATCCCGAATTACCAACTCCATGAACTTGTCGCTATCTGTCCGTTCTTCTTGCTCGTACGTGTTCCATGGTCTCAACTCGCTACGAAAACCTATACTCGTATGCCTTATATATTACATTACATATAATTCTCGTAAATTGATATTATCATCATCGTAGTTGCTAGATCTTCGCGCACAATATTATCATCATCATCATTCATTATAATATGTAATTGCGACAATAGCCTTCATGAACATCAATGATGCTGGGGGTCGATCGTTCTTAGCTAGCTCCGTTCGTCAAAACGAAGATTTTCAGGCGACGTGACGTTCTCTATTTTCTCTAGCAACGAACTGGTTAGGTCAACGCTCGCAGGATCCATCGTGATGCCGCTGCTGATTTGAGGAATCGAGGCGCAGTGGTGCTAGATGTGGATTCGGCTTCGTAAACCGATAGCGACTCACCGAGAGAGGCCAACGAAGCTTTTCGGTCTGCTGTACCGGTCTCTTGATAAATAATAGTATAGTAAACTTTTCCCCTAAAAACTTTTTCCCGACTATGCGACTTTTGGTTCATTGGCGTCCCACCATTATGTCTCAACAAGTAGTCTGTCCATACAGCTGATTATATGCCTAAGTGCCCGCCTGTCGGCCCGTTAGTGAGCCATCCTCCATCCTCCTGAGTTCAGATATAATATTTTCTTCTACTAGAACTGCTCTCCGCGACGGAACCGATGATCGGCGAAATTGTACATCGAGCGGGATGTTACATTTTTGAAACATAACGTTCTCACATGATCGCGCCGATATTCAACGAGATCATGCTGGTCATCGTGGAGTGTGTCGTCATTGTATTGCACTCTACTAGCGTCATTCGTAGGTAGGTGTTTCTTCCGTTGTCCGTTGAGTTTTGACTGCCGTTCGGTTTCTCGTTTTTTTCACGGAATCTCCGCGGCGCGGCTTGAATTTTCTCTGACTCAAAGTACTAGAAAACCACGTCACCGCCTTCGACGACGAAGACCTACCAACTTCAAATTTCTGCAGCGGCTTCGAAAAAATTGAACGTCCGAGACCCGAACTTGAGAAAAACCACAACCGATCCGCCAGCCGAGTTCACCCGAACGAGAAGTTTGGATTCCCACCCCGTCAGCCACTTGCTATCTTTTTTTTTCGAGACTATGTATGTATTTACCGTTTTCTTGCGAAAGTGTATTTACATGAGAAACACGTTGGCCTCTTGTTGTCGTAAGATTTGTTCTAATGTCATGATTGTCGTGACGTCACCACTCGGCGTGGCGATCCTTTCCAAACTCGTGAGGTCTAGAAGCTCTGAGACGTCGCTTGGGATACTTTGAGAAATTGTTTCGAGGAACTGTTTTGTATTGCGCCCGCAACGAGTTTTGGAGATTCGATGGCGACGCGCGCCGTAGCTTTCCCATTCGTCACCTTCCGACGTTTCTAAGACTCTTTCGGAATTGTGAATTCTTTCGTTCCTATCTCAAACGACGGAGAATTCTATCTCTCATAGCGTCGCGTGGAGGTTAGGTTTCTTCGAGGGGGACGCCTGACGCCGGTGGAAGCAAACCTGTTCCGCCGGCTCCGTAAAATCAGCTGTAGGGTCCTCCGTTGAGTGTGTGATGAGCTTCCAACGCCGTGACGGGCTTCCCATCCGCAAGAATCGCTGTAACCTCAGACGGGGGACACTTATTGAGACCCATGGAGGGGATGAGACCGTTTTGCAGTTTACTTTCTTTTTTCGCTTTCATGCGACGATTCTGAAACGAACAAGGAAGCCAACGATGAGAATGAACCCAAGAAAAGCAATCTCGCTCAGCGACCTGTTCCGGATACTAAAGCCCTGCCCAGAGCTCAGTTTTTTGATGCTGGGAGCGATGGAGAGGAGAATTCCGGAATGGGAAGAATATGGGCGAATGACTTGACGACAACGGCAGTCAAAGGAAATACTTTTTCTCCTCCTAAGTGCCTATTCAATTCCTCGATATCCGAGCTGGTCAACGACGATCAAGCCGCAAACTCCGATTCGATTGCGACGACGACATGGTGGGTCTCGGAGAGGGGAACCTTTGACCGATTAAGGATCGTTTTTGCATGAGGACGGCTCCATTCGCACCGCGTGAAAAAAAGAGGGACACTCCGTCATCTTACCTGGAACCATATTTTGATTTGTCTCTCAGACAGACACAAAGCGTGCGCGATTTCAATCCTTCGCCGCCGTGTGAGATATCTGCAATGGGAAAAGAAAAAATATTGAAACCTTGTTCGTGCGAACGCGTACACCCGATATCGCACAGCTTCCTTGCGCCGTAGGCATCGCCCGGGAATTTCCGACTCCCGAACGACCGCTCCGTCGTATCGGCTGCATAATCTTGTTTGAATCACAGGGACATCGACGATTCTGATCCAGGTCCCTCGAAAAGTGAAAATGCGGAAGCCACGAGGCGGGAGGAAAACAACTGCGAGAATCGCATCTTCGGAGAGCATCGTGACCGCAGCTTCGGTCCATTCGGAGAGAGCACAGGGCATGAATCATTAATCCAAGTTTGAATGACACATTTCTGCACCCATTCAGAATATCAGAACGCGACACGGTGGTTCAACAGACAAACACGAGCTCAGAATGAAACTCTGCGGGGATCAGACGAACCATATTCGTTCTTCGTTCGCGGCAAAACCGCAACGTCAATCACCCTCCAACAGCCTTTCATAGCGGGTTATGGAAAGAACGTCAGCTTGGTTCGAGCGTCGAATCGACATACCCACAAATGCATAGCTACGGAAAGCTCGCAGCAGGCTGTTGCGGTCGGCGCTTCGCCACAATAATAGAACAGATCTTCTAACAGCATATCGCAGGAGCGGTGGCCGTCCGAATCTTGTTCCTACATCGGTGTCTCAGTCGGTGCCACAGATACCCGTGCAGATGGCTTTGTGTTGGTCCGTAGGTCCTTCGCGATCCGAATTCTTGACTTGCCCGAGCTAGACACAGCCATGAATTTCTGTGCAGTCGCTCAGTTGTCGATACGGACACTCGGCATCATGCAACCGTTTCATTATTCTCGAACGGCGTCCAGATGAGAGAGATCGAGGATCCGGTGAGTCCGGTGCTCGAAGGACGAGACATCGACTATTGTGAGCACACGTAGACCCTCGGTCGGAACGGTTGAATAATTGAACCGGCGAAGGGTCTCTATGCACGAAAGACAACTACCGCTACGTTCGGACTGCTCCGAGCCGGGACGTGTCGTCTGGGCTCATTATTCGTCATGAGCTTCGCAGACACCCCTCATAGAGAGAAATCGAGTCGAATGGTGGGCTGTCCGCTTGGTTGGCTGATGCGTACATGGGTGGGTGTCTGGTGTGATCGGAGCACTAGGGCTCGTACGCAAGTTCGTGCCTTCCGGCGTGGGAGCATGGTTTAAAAACGTATAGTCATGCCGGGGAACAATCACCTGACAGCGTTCGATTTTCCGTACCGAAATGAGCTCAGTCTCATGCGCGGAAATATTGCGAAAGAGCAATCCTTCCGAATTAATTATATGTTTAAAGTCGGTGGAGCACACCGGTGCAAGCCTGCGGGTAAACCAGACGGTGTGCCCTCAGCGCATAGAACGAATGAGCGAGCAGGACGGATGGATGGATGTTTGGTCGTTTGGCCGTTCGGTCGGATTCAGACCCTTAGTACCCTTCGGACGCCAGGCTGCCCGCCGCGAACGGATGGGGCGAGACACGCCCGAAAACCAAATGAGTGCGGACTCATCATACGACCTGTATCTTTTGAGCTCGCCTCCTCCTAGCACTCAGGATAATTACGATGAATCATACGGATCGGGTCGCATCCGAAGCACGCTCTGAGGTCGCAGACTCTTCGGATTATTCGTCATATGACATCATTCGCTTCTGAATAATTCCTCGTTGAGCACTCGAGGAGAGATTTCTTTCCATAATGCAATTTCACGGCCATATCGAGAGCGCCAAGCGAGAGTACAGAGCGAACGATTCGTTGCTCGTTCATAATCGCTTTTGCACGGCCTGCCGACAGGAAATTTTGGAAGAGGTGACATCGTGGATTAAACTCATAAATCATCGCCTGCGGATTTCTTCCTCTCGCCAGCAGCGGCTGTAGATCAGCGAGCAGACGAGTATGCTTTTTTTACTCGATACCTTCATGAGGCCCAAATCGCGCTAACAGCCCAACAGCCAGCCAGCCTACCAAAGAGCCGAAGCGCCAGACTGGGCTCGATGCTACAAAGTTATGCTCTCGCGGTGCCTGATTCTCCCAGTCACTCCGCGGTGTCTGGATCGTCGTCTACATATAGGGATCGTTGTCATGGACTACACTTGAATCAGGGTCCCCTGCACTCTTAGCACAGGGGGAGAAATATGTATTTAATGTGAGAACAGCGCTTACTCTAAGTGGAGGTGATTTTTCATACAGCTCTCCGTTTCCCAACCGAGCGATCGACCAACAAACTTGAACGAACAAGAAGCCAACCGGCCGACGATCATAGAAATGAACACCCGCTCTTTGGGACATCCGATTTCGCGGAGTGTGAGAAGTTGAGAGAGTCACGGATTCTATTTTTCTTCTCTACGAAACACACTCTGGATCGCCGCTGAACAAGATTATTCGACTCCGGGACCACCGAGAATATGATGAACTTCTGCTTCTGTTGTCCGCGTGGCGGTAGCTTCGGTCTCGGCCGCTCGACAAGGACCGAAGAGACAGCTATGGAGTGCGGATGTGGGACGTGTTCGGGTGGGTATCTCGAGTTTTCCTTCCCTCGAGAAGCTTGTGTCCCCACGAAGCAGGGAGGAAAAAAACAGCTGACAACGGGGAGCGGAGGAGAACAGCTTGGAAGATTTTCGTTTCCTTTTTTGCGGCAACTTTTCCTTTTCTCGTTCGCCTGTTTCACCGCTCGTCTTGGAGTCTGCGAGCCTGTGTCTCGACTGGAAGCCGAGGGGAATTCTGTCGCCCATCGCGCTCCGCTGCTGAATCTCTGAATAACAATCAGCTGCCACGACGACGACAACAGCCGCGGCTCCGGTGGAAACAGAAGCAGCACAGGGCGATTCGAGAGAAACCCCGAGAACAATAGATGGATAAAAGAATAGCTCGACAGGCCGAAGACAGATATAGAAGCTCAGCTAGTCGGTCGCGTAGTGGATTGCTCACGAGTATTGATAAATGGATTGATGGATAGATAAATGGAGGCAAGACAGTCAGGCACACTGACTAATAGATGGGATACGGAGTTCGAAGCAAAAAGGGAGGCGTGTGCGTTTGGCGTTGCGGCGCAGCGTTTTGCAAAATTAGAGCTTTTGCGATTTGAGGACTCATATTGAGTCGCAAGGATGGGGGGGTTGGGATAGAAGTCGAACTCAGATCCAACAAAATATTTATTTGTCGGATCACGAACGAGCTATTCATTTGTCTCCGGATACGAAGTTGATGCACTCTGAAGCAGCAAAACGAATGGCGGGAGGACGCTCCCCGAGAGTGTCAAAACAGGCCGCTTCTCAGTCAAGATCAATCCCGACTATCCACAAAATATGAATGAGTGTACTTCTATTGTCCACAAGTACTTGGATTAAGTATTCGGCCCCTCTAATGGATGGCAGGTCCGGGCGACCAACCGATCGAGCCGACGGGCGGTCGAGCGGGCCCTGACTGGAGACAACATCCTTTCTCCCAAGAGGACGTCGGCTAGATTGAAAGCGACTAATACTGGACACAGCAGCGTAAGCCCAATAATCAAGATAAGAACCAGCTGGGCAGACGAGTGACGAGAGAGCGGGCGAATCAAACGGAAAGGTGCAGACTCTTCACTAAAAGCATTTGACTCAAGCTATAAGAGCAGATCGGTGTCGCGAGTCGAGACTCTAGCCTCTCGCAACAGGTATCCGGGCAAAGTACCCACCAACAAAGTTCTGTTTGTCTCCCCTCGGGCTCCGCCAAGGCGATGTGACTCGAGGACTTTCGCTCCGGGGCTTACCTGTTGAAATGGAACTCCTTCTCGAGCTCTAGCGTCTGGTATCGGGTGTATGTCTGTCGGGTCCTCTTCGGGGCACTCGTCGGACATCCGCCCTGGCCATCTGGAATGAAGGCTCGTTCTGATTAGTCCCTAGATCAGAGAACGGGATACAGATAGTACTCGAATTCGCCTCGTCAGCTACCCAAAGTGCCCATGTTTCGGGAAATTCACCACATGATACATTTGTTCCCTTCGGGAGAAGTCTGATTTGTATTTGATGAGATGCCCATGTTGGCGCTTCGTCAATCCGGAAGTACCGGAATGAATAAGATGGATCTCTCCTTTCGTGAGGTTGTGGCCTCGGAATGGCGGGATGGACGAGGGAATAGGCGAGCGGATAGAGAATTCGGGCCATGAATGGCGAACTAGAAGATGACGAAAAGGTGCACCGGGGCCGAGCCGAATTCGCCGGGGTAATGGGCACGACGCACGCTTCCTCCAGGTTCCATTTCGTGCAGCTTCTCCCCCGCTCTCCTCTTGCAGCCTGGCAACGAGCGAGCGGCTGGACGGGTGAAAGACCAAATCAAGGGGTCGGCCGCCGAGCCCGTCAGCCATCGGTAGAGCGACAGCGACATCCCGTGCATTGAAGGTCGACTCCTCATAGGAGAAAGGGTCCGCGAAGAACCGTCGGAGGTACCAAAATGTGGTAACCTACGTTGAGCTCTTGTACGCGTTCGCACCAGTTATAGAATGTGTGGACAACGACTCCGGTTGGAACCCTTTCCGCCGTTGCAGTATCGCCGAGCTGCCCCGAGGAAGGACGCATAATTAGGAGCACTCATGAAACGAGTTGGCTCACAGCCGGATGATGATCCTTGCCGACCGATTATCGATTGTCAACCGGCTGGGCCGTTGCAGGTATCTTGCGAGCAGAATTCGACGAGAATTTCGACGATCCGCTGATTCTGCCCCGACGCTCACTATCACGCAGACGGGTAAAAACGAAAAGTAGAGCACGAGCTCACATACAGAGTTGAAATAGCGAAGACAATCAGAGGGGCAGGTAGGCTACGTATCTGGGCGGGCGACATTTCTGAAAGTACACGCACTCTTAGCTGCTGCGGCAGAGGCGAATAATTTCGGTGTGCCGCCTGCTCCGGCTGCAGGTTTCGCCGTTACAGCCTGAAGCCAAGTTCTTATCTCGAGAAAGAGCAATGAAAGTGGATGGTAGCTTCTCGTTGCCTGTCGGGCAAACGAAGCTGGCTGCAGCGAGCTCCCGGCCTGGTCGCATCCCGGTCCGTCCGTCCGCCCGCCCGCCTTCCTGCCTGCCTGCTGTAAGGCGCGGAGAATTCTGGGAATTCTGTACCATGAAAGCGGGCCGAGCGAACGAGCGGGCGACGACGGGTAAGAATGGGTAGGGAGCGCGGGTAGCAAGAAATGAGCTCGTCCCTCCCCGGGCTTTTCCCTTCGCCTCGGCTTTGAGAAGTTGGCTGCCGGGCGCTCGAGCGGGCAGCCAGTCGTCGAGGGGAAGAGGACGAAGAAGAAGCGGACGACGACGACGACCACCACCACCACGATCAGAGTGCGGGAAGAGGAGCTCGAGGAAATCGCAAGGAAAAGAAAAAGAACGAGGAGGAGCTTACTTTGCGCCCAGTAGCGGCCGTAGCACGACGAGCGTGCTGCCTATATGCTCGCTGGTGCTCACTCGAGGTAGTCGGAAGGGGAACTGAAACGGCGGCGGCTGCAGCAACAAAATACCGACGTTCGCAAGAAACCCGCATGAAGACGTCGCAGGAAGACGATGACGAGGGGCGGGAATGACGAGCGCGTATTCAGTTTGTCGAGCTCTCACCTCGGATTTCCATTGTCTGCACGTTGTCGAGAAACAGAAAACGATTCGAGCACTTGTTATCTGCGCCGCTGTCGAGGCGGGACCAACTCGACATCGGTTGGAGCAGCTGGGCTTGAGCTCCGGGAATCGTCAGAAGGAAACGGAGAATCGGGAAGACCTCCCGCTGTATTGAGCAATCATACTCCGTTCACGACATTTTGTGGTCTCGGGCGAATAATCGAGGAGAATCATCATTCGGATACGCTGTCATTATTATGGAGCATGAGCATCGCTTTCTCGCTCGTGGTGACTCATTTTCCGGAGATGATAGGTATGATCATTAAGTTGAGAGATTGTGGCTTTATGAGGTGTGACCACTTCACTAACCGATTCCAAGTACGATCGAAAGAAAAGATCCCTCTCGGAGAGCATGCGAGGCAGCGAACGTCTGACTGACTGACTGACTGACTGAGGATCTAACCCGCTCAGAGTCCGCCCATCGAGCAGATGTTGGCTTCGGCCATAAATCATCACGAAAGCTGGTTGGTCGCTCTGCTTGTTGGCTAGCTGTCTGCCTGCCCGCTCCGACGGCCGCCTGCCTGGTTGGCTGGATGTTTTGTTATCTCAAACGCATGTCGGTATGCCGATCGTTCCTTGATTCTACTGAGTTCTCGATTTTTAATTCTCACACTCAATCGCTCATCGAACGGTCGAACCGCGTTCTGGGAACGCGACCGCTACCTCGCGCTTCGACTTCCCTTAATTTGTCCGCGGATGACCTCATCAGCGCGAGCGGATATCGGAGGATTATATTCTGTAATCTCGGACTTGTGGCAGCGTTGTCACATATGTTGTTGTTCAACAGATGCATCTCCGGTGGTCTTGATGAAGGCAACAGCTCTCGTTCCTTGTTTGTTTGACTCATTTGTGTCAAACTCACGCGAGAGCTCAACCAGCTACCTAA
This sequence comes from Galendromus occidentalis, assembly GCF_000255335.2. Classification (NCBI taxonomy): domain Eukaryota; kingdom Metazoa; phylum Arthropoda; class Arachnida; order Mesostigmata; family Phytoseiidae; genus Galendromus; species Galendromus occidentalis. The sequence goes on along the minus strand of NW_003805419.1, from coordinate 1,153,343 downwards.
CCCAAGGCCATAGCAACTTCTCTGACAGATTCTGAATCGTCGTCCCTCTACCTGAACTCTAAGCCTTTCACCTTCTCGAGTGCGGTCACCATCTCGTGCTGAATTCCTCACACCTTAGCGCCGTTCCGAGCTCCTCCCACTCGCCTCCGCTCAGAATACACTCTGAATGTTCTTGCAACGAGGACCGAGTGGAAAGGAGCACCGCTGAATATTTCTACAGAACTCCGAGAGACTTATCGAGTGGCCCTCCGGATTATGACGTTCGGGATCGCAACATAATGAAAACGGGGGAAGAAGCTTATGAGATTATTCCCTCGAGAAATTCTGACGATTTAAGCCTCTCGTGTGCGATCGAATACGCCGCGTCCATCGACTTTTCCCGAATTCGGAATCGTCTCGCCTGTATTTCGGTTCAGCTCCGACTCTTCGCCGATCGAGCGGACGGCTAGCGCGGCGTGTGCGTTTGGTTTCTGTTCAGCCTTTCATCCGAGTAGCTGCCGGTCGTAAATCTTAGCTAGCATAAATTCTTCTTGGTTGCACGTCTCGACGGCTAGAAGAGCATCACCATCATTGCTGCCGCCGCCGCCGCCGTCGGAAGGCCACCACGCATCGGTCCGAGCGAGCGGCTGCAACGGCAGCGACCAACAACGAGGCAAACCTTATAGCTGGCAGACGGACATTCCCTGTTCGGCATTCTCCTCTTTGGGAAGAATGTTTTTTTTCTCCACAAGACTTCTTGTGCAAAGGAAACGAGCTGGCTGACTGAGTCAAATTATTTGCCACCTGCGTCAATCCGCTCTTAGCCGTTCCAGAAAGTCCGCTTGACCATCTCTGATCCCAGGTCGATTGCCATAGATCTAGGTGATCAGGAGAGTACCTTGCCCACACGGCAAACGGGAAAGGCACAACTTCATTGAAGGAAAAAAAACAATATGGATTTCCGAATCTCGATAGATCGATCATATGTAATGCATGCGGGAATTAATTTTTTCAGTCGACCCGTCGGGAACAAGGCGATTTTGAGTCGTCCCTCCTCATAGAATAAGGAGTAGTTGTTTCCAGTCCATGGATTTGTGAACAAGCCATACCACCGGAACTCATCTATTTCCTCCAGGGAGGCACAGGAGCATTTGGAGCGAGGACCTTGGTATTCTGTGACAGTCTGTTTTCTCTCCAAAAATTCCCTTGATTGATCCTCGCGAACGTTTCCGTCGCGTATTCAGTTGTCGATCGACGTTCTCTCAAAGTCGCCCTCTGTTCCCGCAAGTCGAAAAACCGGATCCCACCGAGACAGACATCCCGACGATTCGACTTTTTTCCCGCACGGTAGACATGAAGTCTTCAGTACCTCCCCTGCTCTCGCTCAGATTTTAGGGCAGACGTTCCATAGTCGCCTCCGGAAACGCAATCTGATCCTGGTAAGCACGGGGATCGTGTGCGTCATGCCAAGGATCGATCCACGGACAAAGCGGTGGCGTTCGGAAGAAGATCGGCGCGACGTTCGGAAACGCATGAATCGAGCAGTGATGAGTGAAATCGTCATCTCCTTTCATGATTGCTTCGTCTGGCAGCAGCAGTGGTGTTGACGTTCTTGCCGATGATGATGATGATGTTTTTGGCAGCAGAAACAAGGCAAGAGAAAAAACAAATGGTCTTTCGACGACCACAAAACGAACACAAACGACAGAAATGAGCATAATGATAATCATTCCACTGTCTGTGCCGTAAGCATCATATTAGTTTTCCTTCTCGTGTCGCGAATCTGTGATTATGATCACAGGGGACCATCATTATGATGTCTTCCTGCGAATCACTCGCGGCTTCAGCGATCTCATCCGATGGGTACGCAATCGGGCACCGTGTCGCACTCCGGCGCATTTATGGTTGGATCACGGTGTACGGATTAAGGAATCGGTGATGAATGTCCGGCGATTGACGAGACAACTCGACGAGGGGACGAGGAGAAGGGAATCATGAACTGATGACGGGAAAAACGCAGAGATCGAGCGAAAGCACACATCGTCCACGATATCGTCGATTTCGAAGGACTGACGATCGATCACTTCCGCCAGCAGTCAATCGTTTCGGTTCGACTCGACCGTTTTAGGCGATATCCGAGGGGGGCGGAGGGGTCTAGGTATGTGTGTCCATATATGACGCACCTCTTTAGAGAATAGCTCGAAAAGTCCTTCCCTGCTCCACCGCGAATATCGAGAACGGCATCGACCGATGGAAATAGTCTCGGAAATATTTCATTTTCCAGTTTATAATTTTCTCCCGCTGTGATCCATCAAGTCAGTGCCCGTTGGGAGCTGTGTCCAGGAATTGGACTCCTTCTCCTTCCCCCTTATTTATGCCGCCGGTCTATAGTTCGCTTGTTTTTTCTCTTCTCCTTTCGGAACAAGGAAGAAGTAGCCGGCGACTACGTGTCGTCGACGTTGTCGGGGACGACAGCAATGCTGGAGCAGCCGACGGAACGAAGTCAGAGAGGAACAGCGAGCGAATAATGAGACAAAGAAGAAGCCGATTGGCTTCGAGCCGTAACTGAATGGTGCCCGTCAGCTTGCCTGCCTTCCTGACTCCGCCGTCTTCGTCGCTGTCGTCGCTGCCGTTTCTTCTGCGAGCGATTGCTTCGGCATCTCCATCAGCAGCGACTTCGGCACCAGCACCAAAATGAAGCAGCGGCACGAGAAGAAGTGGACGGCGACCACGACGACGACTACGAAGAGGAACACAACCGAACGCTCAAGCAGCAAGCAGTCAAGGGGACGTCGATGGCCGAGCAGCGCAGAGTTTCCATCGCGTTTCGTCGTCCGCAGCGCGCCGTTGCCGTCGCGTTCGCTGAATCCGAAAACCCAACGGAAATTTGAACGACACTTCGCTCGCTGAACGACAGACCCATGTCGACTCGGTAGCTCATGGAGCTTCTCGGAATCGATTATTATTCATTCTGATCGAGTTTCCAGGAGGTGAAATTCTTGTGCACGACCGTTCCTCTTGATTTCGAAGCGTGATTCATTCAAACGGTCGACGATCTTATCGCAACGTGATCCTCCGCTCAACAGATGCTCGTGGAGTAAGCAACGCAGCGGTTAGTTGAGAAATGACTGACTGATTGGGACATGGATCCGCGACGAATAACAAAAATCACATTCCGATTCGGACGCGATAGAAACAAATTACCTAAGCAGGCCAGTTGCAGCTCGGGAGAGACTCCACGGATCTTAGTGTACTCAACGCGGATCACAGACGATATTCCGCGTCACCCGTGCACACATATGTATGCGAATTCATTGTCGAATAATCCGTATCTGACCACGATGATTGGTCGAGAGTGTTGAGGGTCACTCCACGAGGAAAAAGAAACCAAACATGATCTCTGCTGAGGTCGGAGAGTTTCTTCGGAGTGATACGATCCTCAACGTTATTCTAAATCTCGGATGCGCTGTGCGCGAGCGATTGTGGATGCTAAGCTGTAAGCTAAGGAGCGTGTTAAGGCTACGATGATCCGCTTGTTCAGCTCCATTGAGACCTCGTCGTTGGTCTAACGAACAAACTATTGTCCTCCAAGTATAATATTTCATAGATTCACAACATTCAGAGCTGGCAGATGCGGCCGCCGTCGCCATGATCTGATCAGAGTCTCTAGTCCATCGACCATCCGTCCGCTCATCTACCCAGCGGTCGACCGACCAAGCAAACGAATCGTTGGTTGGTCGGTCGGCTAGCCAGTCGCTCTCTGCCTGAGTAAATAGAGATGATTTATTGGGTCAAAGGTGTCCGCCATCGCTTCTCCGATGTGGCTTGTGCTACTGGCGTAGATCTCTTCCTCGCTTGCTGGTTTGTTCGTTCGTTCGCTCGCTCGCTCTCTCGCTTGCAAGTAAGCAAGCAAATGAATGCAGCGACCGCCGACCGCCCGCCCGCCTGCGCGACCGCTCGTCCGCTATCTACTCCAGAGGAAGACTACTAAGCGAATCGGGTATAGGGAAGCGGGCTCCTCTCTCCAAAATGAGTTCCGATACAAAAACTCGGTGAAATTCAGTGAGAAGTCGACAATAGACTCCAGAAATAAGCACCGATCGATACGGCCGCGCCGGAGCAACACCGACCGCCAGCAAGTTCGCTCTTTGCCTCTCGACCGAGATGGCTTCGATTCGAGAGCGCTTCACGAATGAAAATACATGGAGCTTCGGCTTCGCCCGGGGACGCGATGTGGTTTTTCTCTCAATAAGACAAGGGTGGGATGAGAGCATGGACGCATGCTCGTTCGAATCTTCTCACTCATTCAACAATTTCTCACTGAATTGAGGACCTCCTGTTTCGTTCCATTCGTGTGGAGGTTCGAGTTTTCGAAATTCGCGAGCAGCCTCCAAACGCTTTCAACCCTGAAGAACTCTATCTCGGCTCGGGTCACAGACGGCTCCGAACTACCGCAGGAAATCCTTTGACCGCCATCGGGTGGCTCGATTTCCGTGCAACGCGATACTGATCCCCTTTACACCGGATCATGATGAATTGGGTAGATGTTCTGCCATATTATTCATTATTCGTTTGGATGAAGCGAGCTCAAACTGGAAGCTCATGCAGAGACTGTATCGATACCTCATTATTCACGCTTTCACTCACCGCGGGGGCCATTTTTCGAGATTGACTGAGTGACAGACAGACAGCCAAAATAAACGGCATTATGGCCGTTGTCAGGGAGTCATCAGGCAAACTCGCTTTCTTGCTACACAGCCATTCGCTCGAGACAGACATCGGTGGTGTACTCCTGTCTCATGGTGCTAGCCGGCGGCCTGGTGTGCTCGTTGGTCGGTTGATCTCTCTTCTCTGACAGTCAGTCGGTCGGTCGGTCGGTCGGCACCCGTTGTCGTCGTCGCCGGTTGAGAGACCACGGCCCGAAGATGTATGACACGAAGGGACATCGCTGCCGGGACATTAGGAGATTGATTTCGAGCCAACCATCCTGTCGGTCGTCCAAGCGGGATGGCTGACTGAGAGCGAGCCAGGGCCTAGCGAGCGAACGAACGAGCGAGCAAAACGAGAGAACCAAGCGAGCGAGTCGCCGAGGAACATGGAGAGACGACTGACGGGTGGATTGCCCACTGGCTCGCTGTCAAACAGGCAGGCGGGCACGCCGCTGTGGCAAAAAGCACAGAACGGGCGGGCGGCGGCACAGAAGAAGGGGTCGGGTGGGTGGCCGGCTGGCTGGCTCGTCACCCTGAGCGTGTTTCGAGCCTGGCGGGGCTCGCCGTGAGTGAGATCACTAATCGGCTCGTTTAGCGTTCAGCAACGGCGGCGATGGGCAATCCCTGGGCACCCAGTCGGTCAACGCTTCGGCTATCCGTAGGACAGGTCGGTAGGCTGTCTGTCCGTCCGTTCGACCTGCCGACCCACCTTGGTAGCCTACCACGGGCGGCGTTGTCTACATGACCAAAAGAGTGGCCAGATCTCACGTTCGACGTTTTTCGAAAATAGTTCAACCGAATAAGCGGACTACTAAAAGACTTGATTTGATTCGCCATATGTATCCCGCGAGCTTTTTATGGCCGAGATCGACAACATCAATGTCGCTAGTCGCTATCATTACTGTCGTGAACATTATTCTTACCATCGCCGCGCCGCCATGATTTGAGCGATTGTTTCGCAGACTGAACTCCGATGGCTTTCACGCAGCCGTGATTTTTTTCCCAACATCAGCAGCAATAATTCGTTCCATCGTCGGGCGGAAGGCTGAAAGCATCCGCGCATAGAGCGTACCAATAGCGTTCGCTGTACAAGCCCGGCTACAAAATTATCAGCAAGTAATGCGAGATAATGCCTTTTCTGAATTTGATGGGGGTATACTTCAACACACCGTCTGTCTAACGCTTTCTGTCCGCCACTTTATGGAGGGCCGCCCGGCTGCCGGCCTCTTCAGTGGTCAATGGCTCGTCGTCTACCTATATGCTCGGCGGCTCGACGAGCCAACTGCATAATATATGAAGCCCGCATGAGGCTCCGACTGTGAGAATCCTGACGCGTAATTTCGACGAGCGTACTTTCGGTCTGTTTGATTGTGATTCGAACAATTGTGGGGATCGGGTTCTAGGCTCCTGGTCCACGATCCCATTTCTTCCCGTCTCGAAGCGATATAATCGCCATCTACGCGAAATCGCGCGTCCCCTCTCTGGAAGAGTATGGGCCCACTCAGGTCTTGGGTCTGATTGGCAATTCCGAAATCTCGTGTCACGCACATGTATGACGGAGGAGACAGAGGTGACGGGGCCTGACTGTCAAGGTCCTTCAAAAGTCCCTATCTAATCAGGAATTGCGTGTCCGACGGCCAGACAGCTCGGCAACAGATGTTCTGTGCGTTTATGAACAGCAAAAAGTCGGCGTGAACAACTTTCGCTGGCCGATTTATCATCCTGGTCAGTGTGTGTTACCATTAGAACAAGCGGGAGCAATTTATGTCACAGAGGAAGGGGGCTGGGGCGAGCAGCTTCCGTGGCAGAGGACGAGTTACCCAAACAGTCATAGGAATGACACGATTGCGCATTGAATCGAAGTCCGTGCCGAGACTTTTCTTCCGAATTTTTTCCCCACCTCAGGGTGTCGGATGACGGAGGGAGGTCAGTGCCGAGCCCGAGGGATAGTCTTGATAGCGTTCGCTGTAAAAATGAGTTTTCTGCTCCTGTCAGCAGCCTGCAGACGATGAGCAGTCGCGTACATCGTCAACATCGCCGACGCGCTGTGCTGTTGCTCGGAGCGCAAGCAGCAGCAGAAGCGAACGGAGAATCGGAACGACGTCTGAACGGAAAGTAATTACACTTATTCGTCGTCCTAGTCGCTGTCCTGCTACCCTTGTTGCTAGCGCTGAAGTTGTTGTTGTTGTTGTGCCTTAAAGCCTGAGCGGCTGAGTGACTAAGGCCGGTCGGTGGATCTGCAGCAACGTCAACAACAAGGGCGGTAGCAGCGGCAGCGATCGAAGGCCAAAGAGGGAAGTGACGACGCACTTAAACGAAAATAAAAATACCATTTGGGATCCAGCGTCAGCCATGAACCCCTGTCCGGCCAGTCAGTAGCTCGCTCGGTCTGTCTCTTGGTCGCTCGGCGTGTGTGTGGATCTGTCGCTTGATCGGTCGGTTGTTTGGTCGATCCCTCGTTCAAGGCACTGCGTCCGTCTTCAGAAACTTGCCCAAGCGCGCTCGCTTGCGAAACTTGCAAGTAGCACGCTTGAGAGAGGCCTTCTTAAAGTGCTGCTTTTTTCGAGCGAGGGGCGAAATCGACCAATCATGCCACATATAATGCACCCTTGCTCAGATTTTTCACTGACTACGAGGCTCTTCCGCGCTTACACGCTCATTCGCACACACACATAAACACCACCGGACAAAGAGACAGAGAGCTTGCCACGTTTTTGCCATTTCCGTCCGTCCATGGCATTCAGAGGAGCTAATGAACGATATCTTCGGAGTATGTGTCCGAGGTGACTTGTCTCGTGCACACTGGAACTAGAGCGAGACATCTCTGGTCGAGAGTCTAGCGGAGCTCGTTTTTCTCCCCGATTCTCCTTGAAGCCCTACATTTCTCTCTCGATTCCCTCAAACGAGATGAGCTCGATGCATTCGTGATTGATATCCGAAATTCAAATCGATGTCTCATCATTGCCATACTTTCAACCACCACAATGCATCTAACTGCCTGAACACGAGCCTTCCGGAAAGTCAATTCGAGTGCAGTCGAGAAGAAAACGAATGGGCTCGGCGTAATTCTTTTTGTTAGCGCTATACATCTCTCTTCCCGCGTTCCTCCCAGCCGCTGTCTCCTTTTTCTACTTCTTTCTCAATGAATCGTCTGTAGCGGCGGAACCACGTCGGGGAGCTTCAACTGCTAACTGTATTTGCTTTAGATTAATCAAATGCTCTGCTAGACACTGTCGGCAATCGCAGGGAGCCTTCGAAATATACACAACAAGCTGAAATGGATGTTCGACATTCTTGACAGCGGCTCGCGTCGCTCGACGCCGTATCGTGGGCTTCATTGAGTGATTCCCTGAGAGTGAACTTATGTTCGACAATTGGAATCAGCGGCTCCTGCTCGGAGATCTCGCATCTGTACAGGAAGCCGCCCAAAACACATCCGATCGCGTATGGATCCCCCTGGTCGAGCACCCGTGGTACCGTACGCCAACTTCACAAATTTCGGAGCCGACGGCGTCGCCGAGTAGAGAAGGAGCCGCCCTTATCTGATGCTTCTATCTCAGAAACAATTAAACAAGATCTGCTTTTCGTGTTTTTGAGAATCATGTCGTTGTTCCGTATTGCTGCTGTGAACAATTGCCGTATCAGACTGATTGCAGAGATTAGCGGTATGTTTTCCGCACCTGATTAGGTAATGGAGAATGCCGGCAGAGGAACAGAAAAATGCCAGGGAAGGCATCTCACACATCGACGGCAGAAGATTTCAGGATGGAGAAGAAGAAAGATCGAACGCTAAGGAACGCATCAAGCCAAGAACAATAAAAACGAGCGAGCCATCGCACAGGCAAGCGGACGAAGGAGCGAGCGGACGACTCGCTGTTGTTGCTGATGCTACAGTTGCTGCTGGTTTCAGAGGCCCAGTGGGAGGAGCCATTCGTCAAAGAATTCATTCATCTACTCAGCATCAGCACTGAGCTGAGCGATACAACAGCCAGCCCAACAGTCAGTCAGTCAGTTCGACAGCCGACAAGTAAGCTACTCATCTACTGACCGAGCGACCGACCGACTGGGCCAGCGATAAAACAACCAAGGAAGGAATCGAATTCACAACCCTACCGACGTTCAGCATGAGACACTTCGGAACAAAAATGACGAATGAGACCGCTAGTTGCTCGGAGCGATCATGATGTAAGCAGGCACCCGAAGCGAAAGGAGTATTTCTCGACAGACCGACGCTTGGCTCCCGGAGAGCTATAGCGTGAAATTACAGGATCCTGCTCAACTAAGCCATCAATGTCATCGAAAGTTACCATAATGGCTCCCCGGCCGTGCTAGATAAACTCAGGTACTACACTGACGAAAGCTCGACGAAAGCGTCGGTGGCAAGCAATGGATCGAGTGGTAAGAATCAGCACGGGACATTCATCATTCGGAATGAATGCCGGTTCATTGGATCATTGATTGCAAAGGGATGACAACCAGGGCTGATTGTTCTCTCATTAGGGCGCCAGACAGTGTCGATTTCCTATGTACGTATGTACCTAGAAAGAGTTCTGAGCGGGCTCGGACCGGCATTCCGTTGCAGCATTTGTCCCAAAAGTCCACGGTGCTTCGCAGCTCTCGTGGAATACTCTTTCCTCCTGTCCGGGGAGTCCTCTCTGCAGAAATCAGCGGCGCAGGTCGTGCAGAAGTCTCAGCTCAACGTATACTGTTTGAGTCTGTCCACAATAAATCTTACAATTATTAGTTACAATTGTTTCCAAATAATATCCTTTCCCATTGCAGGCGGACTTGTTTCTCTTGTGTGGACGACTGACGAGTCTCTGAATTCTGCAGAGCCTAGTGTCGCTCGAGACAAAACACGTCTGCTTCTGCGGATATCGCGACTTGAATATGGACGAGCAGAGTGAATGCCCTTCAGAGACGAACTTGGAAATGTTTGAGAGAGGTTCGCTCGCTAGAGAACTTCGCCATGATTGCTGCAAGGCGCGAGCGATTGGCATTGACGGCAATCGCTTTCCTTTTGGCCGTATGCCCAAAGTTTCACCGAAAGAGCAAGGGAGCGAGCTAACGAGTGTCTCTCAGTCTCAGTCGACCAAGTATTCTCAGACTGTCTGTCTGTCTGTCGATCGGGACGATCAATCATGTTCGAGAAAAGTACTCATTCTGTCGCTAATTTCCACGGCGGTTTCCCATCCGAATTCGTCTCGAGCCCCGCCGACGGGTCTCATTGAGCTTCGTTCCACTGCATGTTTTTTGCGAAGCGAAACGAAATCGCTCATCGACGTAATTCCAGCGTACGATAGAATGCGGATAACTCATCCAGATCGCTGTGAGTTTATCGATCCGAAAGAACTTCCCGGATGGACGGAATGAATGGCGCGGAGAAAAGGACCTCTCGGCGCTTTTTCCGCCTATATGACTGCATCGCTTCCCTCGTGCTCGAGCAGCTGGTGTTGTTGTGGTCGTTCAAATGCGTGTAGTTGCGGGATTCAACAATGCGAGTTTGCGGAAAAATGAACAGGGGAACGAGCGAATGGTCTGACCCAACGAACTACCGCCTCGATGCCGAAGCGCACACTGACTACTACATAATTTTGCCGCGAGAGCGACTCCTCTTGGGAACAAGACGTGGAGGAGACGTGATAATTTTGACCGACTGACTAAGCAAGCAACCAACCATTGACCGAGCGACGAGCCGTCTGGCTGGCCGGCCATCCGACTGAGTGAGATGAGAACATGAATCAACAATCCGAGGGAATTGACGGAGTCGACTTTTTTTTATATAGCTTTCCGTGGAACAACGCTGTTCTTCGAGAGAAGGGATACTTCGAGTGGGTTCACTGTCTGTCTTGAGTGAGTGAGTGACTGTCTGACTGGATGGCTGGCTGAGGTGTTCTTTCGATCCAGCAGCGTGGTAGCCGCGGACGAACAAAAGACGAGTTCCGTGTCAAAATATCACAGCAATTACAAAAAGCTAGGTAATTATTATTATTTCACGTCGTTCCCTTTTTCTGTTGTGCAGTGCTGCTGTGAAAAAAACAGTCATTGGAGCCGGCCTGCTACATACCACCCAGTCGGATTCACGGACTAACAATCAGTCAGTCAGTTAGCCAGATCTTCCTCCCTTCCAGCTATCCATCCATCCGTAGGTCCAGCAATCAAGCCGCTCCCCAACATTAGTAAAAACGGATTCGGGGTACAGAAGGCCCGTTCGTACTGTCACATCTGATGTTTTTCTCATGTCAAAACGTGGAGTGATAGTTAGACGGAGAGTCGGAACAGGTGCACCACGGTCCGTTACTCGTTCCTTTCGTTCCTGTGTCACATGCCGAACCATAGCGTTCCCCGATTCGTTCATTAAGTTGTTCTACGATTTTCCCGCGTATCAATTATGTCGGCTGCCGGAGCGGCTCGATTTTTCGCAGCCGGCCAGTCAGCCGAATGAACCTGAATCATTATCACACTAAAGGGCGAGAAAAACGGCGAACGGAATGGAAGAAGCTCCCCCTGTCTCTGAAGTCTCACGTTTGCCTAAGAGCAGTGTCCATCACAGGACGTGCTTTCCAATGAGACTTCGGACAGGGGAAACCGAGCTGAGAGCCGAGCTCGGAAATATGCTTCGAAGATCTCAGCAAGCACGCTTAGCGGCGAAATCAGATTAGGAATTCCGGGTATGAATGATTCCCCCAGAGTCAATTAGGGCATCAGAGAGACTCCTCGGCGACTCATTTGCGGAGTCTGTTTCCGAGGGAATCAAGCCCGCCAGCACCAGGTGAGAGCGAGAATACCGCGAAGCGATGAAGCCATTTGGAGAGGCAGAATTATATATGAGACAACTCAAAGCCCCTCTTCGTCGTTCACTCTCCCTTATTGCGGAGGTAATCGATATTCTAAAGCGAGCCGAGCTCGAATGTGAGTGAGCTGGCTAGCTAGCAGAGAAGCGAGCAAGTGAGCAAACGAGTGCGAAAGTTAGTCTATGAAAGAGCAAGCGATCCAGCGCGGTTTCAATACACGCTTGGCGATCACATAAATCCATCAATCTAATCTGACCCGTCACTGACACATAACTAGAGACGATCGCTGTCCACTCGTAGTCGAATCCGTAGCGCTTATCGATGAGGCTCTTCTCCTCGACGAGCGGAGAAGATCGGATTGATTTAGCTCATTCAATCGAAGCGAAAGCCTCAAACGAGAAGGAAAAAAACTTTTTTTTCTCCTTCTTCAGGGCTCCCGCGAGACCGGTCCCGCTCGGGTACAAATCGAGTTGTCACTGAGAATCCAGAACACGGCGGCGATCACGAAACCCCCATTCTGAATGTTCGGGTGAATCACGACTCGTGTTTGAATCTTACGGCCCGGATCTCATCCGTAGTGGCGCGGAGTCCCTCTCTAGGTTCCCTTGAAGCTCGGCGATTATTCCCGGACCTCATCCGGAAGCCGTCGGCAAATAGTTCTTCCAGTTTCGCATACTCGCCGATGTCAAGACTGAATTTCTGAGAGTTCGATTCACCCCTTCATAGGTATATGGAGGAGCCCTCCACGCGCGTACGGGGGCATACGACCGGGAAAACCTGTCGTGGCGGAGGTTCTGTGCTCGACACAAAGGTTTATGCTCCGTGAAGTATTTTCTCCTCGAGGAAATCGATTGGCAGAGCCCCCGGAGCATCGCAAACGAAATTAAACGCTTCTTCCTCTATTGAACGAGTCCTGCGCTCGTTCATGGGGTGATGTCTTCACATTAAACCAGACGTTCCGACCCAATGGCCCGCGGCTCCTCCGCCGCACTGCCGACTCGCTTCGATCGCCCGTCCGACCGGTCGACCGACCGACTATCCAGTCGATCCCCCACTCGTTCGTCCGTCAGCGGGTATCTTGCGATAGGTTGGCTTATCGCGGTGATTGGCTCTTCGGTATCTATGAAGGAAGCCTCTTGGCCTAATCCGAGGGCGAATCCCACTTCACAAGTCGATAAAGGAGAGCGGCAAAACAAACTTGTCCGGACTCCTCCGAGGTACACCCCCGTGCAAGACTCTGTGGCAAATCGGACGTCTGAATGAGGTAATCAAATGGTTTTCCGAGAATCTTTCAACTTAGAAAGTGCCGCGTAAACGTAAGCGACTGGATAATGACGAGCTTTTGTTACATGCTGTTCTCCCCTGACAAACAGCAGAGGTGACTATCGTGTTGCTAATAGTCAGAAAGATAAATGAGGAACCGCATAACGCCAAGTCAAATTGTAAGTCCCGCTCCTCCTCCAACAACGGCTTTGCCAACGCCGCCGCACCATCACTGCGAGAGACGAGAGACAAATGACCACCATTAGTTTAGGCATATTTTTCTCACGAAGAAAAACTAAGCGACGCCGCTCATACATACACAGACACTCAGTCGCTCGCTGAACGCAGTCGAATAGATTTTCGATTTTTCGAAGGGACATTTCTTCAGACTGAGTACTTAGCGGCTAATCGACACAGAAGAGGAATGAGCCTTTTTCGGCGCAATACAATCATTTCTCTCAGGGATCAAGTTCGAGTAGTTGTCATTGACGGAAATGATCTGGAATCTGGACCCGCAATGCAATCGAGAGCTCGACAGAGCACCGTCTTTGTCGCCGGCTGTGAATATCCGCTCGGTGGAATGAGGAGCCGATTGTAATATCGCCGAGGCAGCAGAGTATCGCTGCGAGCGGTCTCTCGACTGCAATCGCAGCTTCCAATAGAGACGAGAAATGAACATGAGGACGAGTTGGATGGCGACTGCGGGAAGAATGGCGGGAGTCGACAGCACAGTGCGGACCACGGCCATAGATCAGAAGATTTATAGTCGAAGCGGAGCAATTGGATTATAACGATGACGCCGGTGGCGGCTTTGACGACAATGACACCGATGAGCTCGAGACGAATTTTTCAAGCGCGAGCGATGTACTCAATCATAGAAATTGCGAAACTCTTCGAATCGTCCCGCATAAGCTTGTCCACTTAGAACCCTCAGCTAATGAGGTGCAATCTCATCCTACGGGAAACGATTTGAGTCGCGTGGAGTACGCCAGAGGCTCGAGATTATTCAGCAACGCAGCTTCATCACGACTCACGGCGTTGTTGACTCCAGACACGAGCCGCGGGAATTTCTCGAGCATTCGGCTCCCGTCATCGGATCGTGATGAGGAAATCTCACAGCACGACTCGGATTTATTCCGATTCGGCGAGGATGCAAGCAAACAATAATCATCATGGGTGACGTCGATGCAGGTGTTCACCGACTTTTTTTCTGTCAGTAACACCCCTCGAATGGTGCTCCGGGATTAGTCTTACGTCGAATCTGATCGCTTCGAGGATTAAAGCAATGAAGGAATATTTTCCACTCACCGGCAGTATTGGGTGCGTAGCCTTTCATCCAAGGGTAGTAGCTTATGGGTGGTTGAGGCGGATTGGCGTAACCTCTCAAGGGGTCCCCCATGGGGTAACCCAGATGCGAACCTTCAAGCGCTCTAGGATCTAAAGTTTGTGGGGGAAATCTTCGTAGGTCGGCTCCTGGGATGCCTGGGGGACCCCTAGGCTCGGCTTCCAACTCGCTCTTGGTGCCCATGAGCGGAGGTTTTTCGGTCGAGGGGTTCGAAGAGAATTTCTTAGATTCTAGAGCGGCCTGCTGGCCGGGACTGCAATTGCTATATTGTTGAACCAAATCGGTGTTGTTGTTTTCCCGCTGCGGGGTTGGTGGGAGACGATCGTCGCGAGCATCGCTCCGCGAGCTCAGATTCATGCCCGTGCTCCCAGCACTCGACCGATTGGGATCCGACGGAGAGCCATACTTTTGGTCGCTGTCGCTGTCGGAAATTTCTGGTACAGATGGGGGATTGTGATAAGCATGACTGGTCGCCGCAGCCTGTTGTGGGGTGGATCCCGTAGGGTAGTAGGGGAGTCCCGGATAATAGTTTCTATGCGCAGCCGCCGATTGGTAAGCAGCCGGCACGTCCGAGCCGGAGGGCTCTCCCCAGCCAAAGTAAGAGTTCATGGCGAAACCTGTCGCCGTTGTCCCGAGTATCGTCGTCAACTTGCTTCAGAGCGCTCGCGAAAACGCCAATAGACCACCGTCGACTCTCCAGACGTATCCAAAAGTATCGAAGATGTAGAAGAAGGTAATAATCACGACAACGTCAGTCGCTCATCGGCCCGAGCTTAAGTGAGATAAGCGGCTCCTCGTAGGGGATGGATGGACCACACTTGAGAGAAGTTTCCTCGAGAAATGATGTCAATGATTATTATGGTGCTTCGGAATACAGAGGTACTCCCGATCGATGGGTTGACGTTTCTTTGTGAGGTTACGCCGGTCAGATTGGCGTGTAGACGTCTGGACTTTCTGGCTGACGTCGTCTCCGACGCAGCAGCAGCAATGCTCGAAGGGCTTGCTCGTCTTGCACGGTATTCCCCTGACTTTCTTGACGGTCTGCACAGATCGCTCCACGCAGATATGATATGATTTTTCCTTCTGCTTGTACGCTGCCGATCCCCGACCGATCGATCTTATGCGACACGGTGCTCAATCGCCGGCAAGCTCTGGTCGTTCGTCAGCCGGCGTAGGGTTCGGATCTCTACTGGGCGCGCTGTAGCTTCGACGCGATTCCGGCGATCGAAAATAAAATCTGAGGAACTGAGTTGTGCTGCTCCGACGTTAATGACGTTGCTCTCCCACGAAGGTGATAGTTGTTTTCGAATTTGCACACATTCACAAAGCGTATTCACAACTTAAAAACGCTCCAGACGTCGCCGACAGCCACCGACGGTGATGGTGGCTACTATGAACAGCAGTTTCGTTGTTGAGGATTCTCTTGCTGGAGACGACAATCGATGCTGAATAAACGGCACATTTTCCGCCTATGGCTGGATGGTTGTCTCGACGTTCTATGGATTCGTTGCAATATCCTCGATCACTCACCAACTCACTCACTCACTTAGTTACTCAGTCCAACTTTGAAGATTTATCAGAAGCTCACTCCTCCGACTCGCTGGCAAGCTTAATCGAGAACCCGCGGACGCGTAGTATGCTTCGAGAGCTTTCGAACTTTGTAACGCTTCCGATGCGAAGTCGGACGGTCGACTCAGAAATCCGGTGCCGGAACTGAACACGCACGATCGATCGATATATGAAACTATCGAATCACTCATGGACCGAAAGACGGATCGACGATTGACGATGATGGAATCCGATGAAAAGATCCGTCAATCGACCAACCGACCGGCCGCAACGCTGGGCAGCAGCAGCAGTCAGTTGCGAACAGACAGACACACACAACTGAGTGAAAGAGCCAGTCAGGAGTGCCTGTCTGCCTGCTTGCCAGCCAGCCGGCTGCTCCTGGGGTCGCTGCGATAGCTCGACTCAACTCAGCGCTGTCCTTCCTTCCTGCCGGCCGGCCTGCCTGCCTGCCTGACTGCCAGCCTTCCTTTAGGCCTGCCTGCCTTCCTCTGGGCCTGCCAGCCTTCGTGCGAGCGTGCTCGTCGGTCTGACTGCTCTTTTTCGCTCTTTCGCGCGCAACTCTTCTTCGGCCAGACTCCGGAGGAGAACGATAACGACCGGAGGGGTGGGAGTGCTCGCGGCAGAAAAATACACCGCCGGTATTCGAGACAGAAATACGGCGGAACGAATCACTATCCTCGTAGCCTGCCCTCCTCGGGGACGAATCCAAGCACTTGATAGAACGCCCTGAGCAGCGATGCTCGCTGGACGCTCGATGACAGAATGTCTCCCTACACACACGCAGCCGTCTCACATTCGAATCTTTCCTGAGCGAGCGATACAAAACAATTCTGCTCTCTCTGCACACACTGGAGCTGATCAGCTTCTGTTTCTGTTGGTTCCAGAAGTGATCTTGGTGTTGTTGTCCTCTCAAAGATAGTCGCCAAGTCCGACTCTACGGACAGCATGGGTAACGATAACAGCACCAGCCGCAGCAGAAGACCGGTCACTAACTAGACTCGAGCCAGTGTGAGTAGTGACCATTTGCACGGCACAGAATAGCCATACATCATAAAAATGTTATGCCAGCCAGCTAGCCTTGTCTGTCTGCTCGCTCACTCGCTTGCTTGCCTGCTCGCCGGCCTGCCTGCCCGCTCGAGCCAGCCAGTCAGCCCTTCAGCCATGCCGCTAGCAGAGAGAGAGCCATCTTTCATAATGAGCTCAAGCCCCGCCCCTCTGGAAAGGAGACTCGCCTTCCCTTTCCTAAATTTGAAAACAACCTGAGAGCAACATGGCGACAGCGCGGCGGCGGATTTCGCGCCGCACACGGTGTGTGGACGATTTGACCGCCGCCGCCGCCGCTGCTGCTGCTGCCGCTGCCGCTGCCGAGGACGCGCTGCTGCTGCCGCTGCCATGCCGACGACGCATCGGCGGCTCTTCTGCTAGCCCGTCGTCGTCTTGAACGTCGTCGGCGCTCCACGGCCGCTTCCGCCGTCTGCGGGTAGTCCGCGTTTTTAGCCAGTCGGTGTTTAGCAAATCCGAAGCCATGTCGTCAGCATTTCACGTGTTCCTACGAGCATAAAGGTCGAGAGCACAGTCACTAAATCACTGAAATGTGCATAATCCCATCGAGTCGTTTCAGCGGAATTGAATGTAGACGCGAAAAGGGAGATCTGCCGGACACGTGTCATGGAAAGAACTTTCCTCTGGAGATGCGAAGTTTTCAACCTTGCGGGGAGATTGGATTGCTATTACCCCGAGCCGTAGGGGTTCCCGAGAGACCTCCCAGCGGCGATCGAAAAGGCATCGACGAATGCAGGCTGGAAAGGTCCCCGAAGAAATTATAGGTGGGGAGAAAATAAGAGCCAGTCGGCAGAAGAAGAAAAACGCGAAGAGGAACATTTCACGGAGAGAAATAGAGAGAAACAGACAGACGGCAACATTTGAACTTTATTTTCTTGTTGTCGTCGCCTCTTTCATCTCCCCTATAATTTGCCTCTCCGGAGGCAGCGGTTGTAATTTCGGGCCAATTTTGGGCGCGAGGAAACGTGTAGGGGATCCGAACCGGCGGAGAGAGTCGGGGGGGCCGAATTCCGGCTCGCCTGACAGATGCATTCACCACGAGACGCATAAGCAAATCTAATCTCATAAGCATGAGTACTATACCGCGGTCGACTCATTGAAACCACGATCACCCGAATCGAAACCCAGAGATACGAAGTCAGCTCGAGAAGGAGTAGGCACTTCCACGAGTCAGGGGAAATTAGGAATTCTCGACGAACTTCTCCCGAAGCCAGCGCTCCCCTTGATGCGGGAATCCAGCGAGCAAATCGATGCGTTCGCCTCGACTGCATGAATCCCGTCCTTTGGCTGCACCGCTCGCTAGGCGCGACTCTGGATCTCCCGTTGATCCCTTTTTCCCAGAAACGCAAGTGCAAAGGGATACAGAGAAGCAGCAGCAGCCTGCTACGATGGAGGGAAGAATGCCCACCACCCGGTGCTGGCGGGCGGTGGCGGCAGCAGCGGTGGTACTGCTGGTGGTGCGCTGTGGTAGCGGTGGTAACGGCGGCGATGGTGGTCTGCGCTCGTTTCTCGTTCGTTCCCAGGAAACGGGGTGGACTCGCTCTTACCGCCTTCGCTGCACCCTGCCTGCCTGCCTGCCTGCCTGGCTTCCCGGGATGAACGTGAAAAAAGGAGGAGAAGGATCTCCCCCGGATGCCCCGAGATCTCTCTCGCTGTCTCTCTTCTTCCTCCGTAAGCTCCCCCGCCCCATGGCTTACTCTGTTTCGTCGTTCTCCTTGTTCTCGTTTTCCTCCTGACTTAGCATCCCCAACACCGGTGTAGCGTCGACGGCGGCGGAGGGACGAGGACGGAGAGGAGGCCATTTGTATTAATGTATTATGGCTAGATGGCTGCCTGCGTGACTGGCTAGTTGGTGGGTTGGCTGGCTCGCTGGCTCGTATTCCTGGAAAAATACCGATGCTCCCCCCTTGTATTCCCCGTCGGCTCTCCTTCCTCTACTCTGCTCGCTTGCCCCACTGTTGCTGTTCCTACAGCTGCGATCCCTCGTAAACAGTCGTCGGGTAAGCATGTGGAAAACGTATTCCGACGAATACCCGCCCCCACCCGCTCGCTCCGAATGGGAAGATAATAAATTCCGCTTCGTCCTTGCTCGACAACACTTCCCAGTGGTTCTGCCTCTTCTCAGCCCTTAACGCTCTGAACCGAAACTCCAGAGCAACGACCATTGTCAAGGCCCCCTCCGGCTCCGCGGTAATCAGGGAAGCCTCAGCCCTCGCGGGTTAAACTCGAGCACACGGGGCTCGTTGAGAGCTCGCTTCCAGCTCTCGGGAAAGTGCTCGATGTTCGATACATTCCTTGAACGCGCTGCAGGATATACCTTCTCGGACGCTCACCGTAGCGCCACCTAATGGCGAATTCTCGAACAAGCTTCAGCACTCGAGCAGACGACAGGGGAACTTCTCTCCCAAACTTCAGAAAGGTGAAACTCATTGTTATCTCATGACTTATATGTTATCGTCCTTCTAGAATACGCACCATCACAGCGTCTAGGCTATAAATCATCGAGCTGTGGAGAGGTGCACGAACGATGAGAATCGCTCCCTGCTAATCGACATGCGAGTCCTCCATTTTCGTTTTCATTCGCTCCACTTCCTGAACGATCACACCGCGCTCCTGATGAATCTAGGTATGCCGTCTACCTCCTATTGACCTTCTCGTCGGAACATGCGATTCCCATCCGGAAGGAGGTATAGTTTGGTCTCCAGCGTTGGCTCCTCCCCCCTCCACGTTAAGAACTGGTTCGGAGAACGTCGAAGATTCTCACTGCTGTGGGACTTGCTCAATCAAGAGCGACTTTCTATGAAGGCCGGAGGGTCGATACAGGAGTTCGTTCATTACCTGAGAGACGAATACGCGATCCGCCAGATAGAACACGATTCGGTGGATTTTCCTGAGGACCCCGATCATAATTCCGACCTCCATCCTTCTCGTCACTGAGTCGTCACTGGAAGAGAGTTGAACCCTTGATGACTCGAATCGCCCCGATCGCGTCCATTCTATTGATTCTTCGATCTTCCTATACCTCCCATGTTAAAGGAGCAGCCGGAGCCCGAACCGCCCCCACCAAAATACATTGACCGCACCTCCCGAAAAAATTCCTGGATCCGTCACTGGTTCTTCCTTCGGTCGACCACCATTATGCTGCATGGTGTTGTGCTTCAAGCCATGAGTTCGCAGAGGCTCGGACTTAAGCAGAAGATCCTGGCGTACAGGCTGAATTTGAACAATCAAGAGAACTGGAAGAGCGCGTATTCTCGCACCGTTGAGAGAAAGGGGCATAGAAGCCGGTCGAGTCACTTGTTTTCTTCCGCTCAAGAGGTCGTTACGCAAAAAAAGAAATACGCCGACACGTCCAGGTCTTCCAGAGGGAACACGCTTCGTAGGAAATTTATTTCGCGTTAATTGTAAGTTCGGCATCACATTACTGGGATAATTGCTTCCAGAATCCTGCTGTACGTAGTCGGTGCATATATAACGGCGAGTTCTCCTTATACATAACTCCATGAACTGTTCCGCTAGCCATGATGAGCATCTGGCTCCGCATTCGGAAGAGATGTGGGTGTTTGTGAATGATGTAAGAAGATATTCGCGCGCCTTTTCTGTATTCTCACGTATTTTCTCGCTAGCTAATGTCTGGGCTCAGGAAACTTCCCCCGAAAGTATCACCTCATCTGCTTCCTTGCAGCTGAGGAGCTGATCGTGAATAACGCAGGCAGTCTACGGAAATTGGAGGCATGCATAAGGCATCTGATTACAACTGTCCTCGCTTGTATTCGACTTACTAGCGATATCTCGATAGATGATGCTTGGAGCCGTCTCGAGGAGTTAGGGTATCTACTTTGGCGAGGGGTTGAAGAGATCAGATACCATGTGTCCAATTTTGATGGCTAAGGCGGCTCGCGAGCCGGAAAGCCTTCCGCACATGCTAGGTATCAACTCGACGCTGGGATCTATCAGGGCAAACATCACCTTCCCCGAGAGAATCACGTGTGAATATGGGTCACTTTCGCGTTCAGCGAGATGTCAAGAAGGATGTTGTCGAATAATCCGCGGTGATCAATGCCGACCACATGTCGAGCAGTGGACAACGGCTCCGATCATTATGCTGGAAGTCTGAGAAGGGTGACAACACACCTCAAAACGGAATGGTTCGCTCCCGGGTTCCCCGGATGCATTTTCCAAGTGGGCATACGTCTCTTTCCCGCTCGTTGATAGTACATCCTTCGATCGAGGGAAGGAGTACCCCGCTCCTATCAGCTAATGCTGATTTCAATCCGAGAGGTCATGAGATGCGACTGTTGATGGAATTATCAGAGACGATCGGAACGAATCCGCGGGACGGAATTATCGATGCTCGTCATCGAAGTACGCTGCTGCGGCTGGCTCAATTTCTCCGCTCAAGAGGAGAGGAAAAGGTCGACTGTCGAGAAGGATCAAGGAAGCTTTGCCTGAATCTGACTGACGGTGAAAATGAGATTGGAGTTCTGCTCTCTGGGATCCGACACGAAGTATCATGGGGACATCGCTCTCTGTGAAGGAGGAAGAATGAATCGATCAGATGCTCGACCGGAGATTTGGACTTCTCGGCGCGGGTCTAGGTTTGGATCGGAAGTTCTTGCCCGGGCATCGATTAGGAAAATTCCGGAGAACAAATAAATTGACATGTCAGTAAGTCACTCCCAGTGTATCGGACCCGATTCACAGAGGGGATACCTGCTCGAATCTCAAGAACGTTCCGAGCCACTGAGAAACCTCAACTACATATGCCGTGCCGAGATATCTGGGTCAGCGTAGACGGACATCGAATCGGAATTTTCGGACATCGTCGCTGTTCTTCATTCCTTTATCCTCGTCCAGAACTCTCCCCTCGCGCAGAATACTCGTTCGATGTGTGGCAAGGTGATTATCTGGATCATCCCAGGTATCGAGTCGAGACTCAGAGGGTCATATGAAGATGATACAAAAAGAAAACAGCGCGATATGAATTCGACAGAGGAGCGTTTCAAGAATTTCCGCGCTCCATCGATATCACAGGCTCTACCCTGCCTACTCCGGTCAGTTTCTGGCGATTGCGTCGAGGCATGAGGATGTGGCCACAAGGGGACCACATACAGTAATAATTGGAGGATACCGATTCCTTACACAAAACGACGATTGGCTGGCGAGCTGGAACGATCTGCACGTCATGCACGGAGTCGCACTATGCACATGGACTTCGCGAAACTACGCTGCAGCGTGCAAGAGGTAAAAGGGTCGGATCAGGCGACCGGCCGTTCTATGGGTAGTGAATTCTTCGAATTCCGAGAAGTTAGTTTGCGGTCATATATCCGGTATTCTTGGATACGACTGTAACAGCATCAGCCTTTTCTTTCGTTCATCGCTTCCCTGGCCTCAAACGACCTGTGTTCTCGTGTTGAGCTCGGTCTGATCGAGCTTGTTGGGCCGGGTAGGAACTTGACAAACGATGATCTCATGTGCAAACAGAACAAGGGCGTCTCATTTCCATTCAATCAATAAATGATCTCTCATGGCGCGCAGACACGACTCCCTCTGAAAATTCGCTCAGAAGGGCAAACACAACAATTGCTTCCGAAGAAAAGCCGATTTTTTTTCTTTCCCGAAAGAATTGATGAAGATCGCGATTTTCTCGATCGTTAGCGTCGTCGAAGGCAACGATTGTTCTCCTCGCCGAGTTTTCGCGCGAGTCGAGGGAGGAGGATACATTCAGAGTGCTTCTGCTCGTGAGCATTCCAGCTTCGAACGAGCCAACAAGAATGGGTTCGATTTTCTGGGCGCGTGAAGTTCTGGGAGCTCGCGACGGAGTCCAACCTCCAGTCCGACAGAGCTCCATCAACGAGTTGAGGAGAATTATGCGACGCCTACAACGAGAATAATTTGACCCTGAATACCTGTCCTAGTGTCGCTCTGGAGCAGCGTGTCTCCCTTCGAAACAGTTCTGAGTCTGACTCATAGTGGAATTGATTTTGCAGAAGAGCTCCAAGCGCTGTTTTCATTTCCGCGCGTTTGCACCCACCATGGGATGCGCAATTTCGCACCAAGAATGTCGGAGAGTCAGAAGCTGGCAGAGATCAGCAAGCAAGAGGGCGGCCGTTTTTTTTACCGCCGGCTGCCCTCAGACTCTGGCTTGCCTTGTCTCACCGACGCTACTTATTCCGCCGCCGAGCGCAGTCCAGGACGGGAGTGCTGCCACACTACATATCGAGAATCCTCAACATTCCAATGACTTGATGCTCAGCAAATCGAGAGCCGCCTGCGCGCGCGCCGACGGGCAGCATTCCGGCGGGATGTTGCAGTTTTGTTTCTCCTATAACATTCGTTCGGTGCCGAGTGTTGATTGCGCTTTCGTTCATTCGTGCGGCTCAGCACGAGAAAGCGAAACTCCGGCGCAGAAATTCGGAGGTGAACTTCTTTTCCTCGAGCCTATCTACAGTTTACCCTCCTTCCACCCTCCTCTTTGGAGTCTCCCGCTCGCTCTCGCCCCGTAGCGGTACCCATAGGGACTGCTCCGGATGGATGAATGAATTCGTTTCCTGATTGATGGCCCAATATATCAGCATTGGCTACAGAGACAGTCAGTCAGCTAGCTCACCATTCAGCCGCCCGCCCGCCAGCCAGCCAACCATCCAGTGAGCGAGCGAGCAAGCGAGCGAGCTGGCTGGCGAGCTAGCCAATGGAAAGAAACGTGTACAGGTGAACGAGATTAAATGTCTCATTCTTTACCGACAGACTTCAGGCAGCGGCGGCAGAGGCAGCAGTGACTAAGTTGGCATTCGAACAGCGCCTTAACGAAGTGTCACATTATCCCTTTACCCCGCCGTTGATGCCCAGCCTCACTCTCCCCTTGGAGAACTTCACGAACGTTTGTACATGGTTTTTTTCCTCGGTTGATGTGATGGTGATGATTCGAGAGAATATGTGGTCTGCTTCGCCGATCCCGAAAGTTACTTTCCAAGTATCGGTCATCGTGAAAACTCTGGAATTCTTTATTACCGTTGTTATAGTCGCTCCTGCTATCATCATCTGTAAATGTCGTCGCTCCCTCGCTCACTCTCACTTGCTGCTCTGAACAGGGCGACGCTGTTGCCTTGAATTTATTATTTTGCGTTCAGTTTTTGAGGAGGAACAAATTCCATTCCGGTGAAACATATGTCGTTCCATGCCCTCATGAATCCGCAGTGCGCTGCGAAGTTTTCTCTGCTCCTTTTCCCCCTCCGAATGTAAATCATCCGAGCGTAGAAGCAACAGCTTTCTTGCAGCTAACTTTTCAGACTGGAGAGCAACAAGAAGTGAAGTGACGCTTGCCAGACATCGACCGGCGCGCTGCCCAGCTACCTAGGTTTCCACGACTCGATTCGAGCCGGAGGCCACACTCAGAGCTCCGATTCCCCGTTTTTTTCTTCTCTTTTCTTCGGGAACGAAACGATTCAACACCGAGTCTGATGGAAGACTTGCATCTGAAAACGGTGCACCGATTTATATCAAGGAACATGCGCACACACCACGAGCTCACCGCGGGTGCGAAGAGAGTTCCCTCATCATGCGTGTCCGAGACTCATCAGAGAAGCAAAGCGAGTGCCTACTTGAATTCAATTTTCTCTCGAAACGCATATAGACGAGCCACGGTGCTGCAATGATTCCTTAAGCGGCTCCCCGACCAGGACGGATCGCTTTGGAGCTGAGCTACAATGGTCCGATAGTTCACGGTTTTTCCCAGATCAGCCCTTTCGGTCCAGCCGCGCGTGGATCAGTGACGAGTATGTGCGCTTCGAACTTATGTCGAAATCGCCCTTGCTGACTCGGAATCCCTCCCTATATATGGGATATATATCCCATATATTCGTTCTCCATTGAGGGATGCTCCCTCAATGGAGAACTTCAGAGGATTATCCCCGGAACACGTCGATACCGCTCTACGGGAAGTAAACAGTAGTTTTCAGGCAAACCGTCCCAGGATTTCTTCTCAGTCATTGCGGCGGAGAGTGTGTCGCCCTAAACAAAGATAGGGAGTGGCTCGAACTTTTTTGCTCTTCGACTACTGAATATCACACTTTGCAAGAGGAGCATTCCGGAGACATGTAACATCCAATTATTCTGGTTATACTGCGAGACCCGGGGTATAGCCCGCTCATTTCTCGATCTGTGGTGGGGAAAGCTCGCCTACGAAAATTCTGAGTGTTCGATTCCCGATTCTAGGGAACGATCCGGCTGAGGCTCATCAGAAACGACACGTAGTCGCCACCGGTGCGCTGGAGAGGTTCCGACAAGGAGTTTTCGACAGAGGAGGAGATTGAGGAACAATCAGCGTTTCAGGGGAACAGCTTCCATCGCCTCGAGCGGAGCAACAGCGCTGCTCGATGTCTATTTCCATTTTCGATCATACAATATCTCTCATGGTGAAACTGTTACCGGGTGGGTGACTTGCTGCTACTGCTATTGCAGACTCGCCGGATGGCTGCCTACCTCCCACCTGCATAAGTGTTCCTCCCTTTGAATTTTCCCTGTCCTTTCGCGATACATACCCACGCCGCGTCGCGCGAGTCCTTCCCCCCGAAAGGTGTCAGGAGCAGGGAGGGGAGATGAATCACCCTTATAAGGTATAAGCCTCGAACCCGGCTCAAGTAGAAACGAGCGAAGGAGACGAACTTGGAGCTCTCCTCAGCTCCTCGGATCCGGGATAATGCATTCCCTAGCGAGCAAGCGAGCAGGCGGGCTGGCTGGCTGCGAAGTGAGCGGCAGAGCGACCCAGTATAATGACTGCGACTCAGTTGGGGAAAAAAGAAAAGAAGAGAAGCTGCGGGGCATGAGTAGCAGCAACGAGATAATGTAACAAGAGATTGTATTGGAAAAAGATTAATTGCCAAAAAACGCAGCGGCTGCCGCCGCCCCTGGCACCTCTAAGTCGTGAAACCTTGGACCGTTCGGATCGCAGGCGAGTAACTTCATGCGTCTGTGCGAGATAGAAATTAACGACGAAGAGAAAAGGACAAACGGACTCCGCGTGCGCAGAGCATCGCTCAACTTCCCGAGCTCACAGCGGAGGCTTCGGAGGGAAAAACGCGAGCTGTTTCCTCTCCCCGATCTTCCCCCATCGGAAACTCCCTGCTGCACGAATCGGATCGAAATTCTTCCCGGTACGCCGGTATCATAGGCGGGTAGACTTCGCTCGTCTCAGCGAAATCCTGATTCGCTCCTGTGATGTATTTCCGTGCGGAACGGGTATTCCATAGGATGATCGAGTGGGGAGTGTGAAATTCACCGAAGGCTGAGGCAGGGGCCGCGACGCCTATGGAGTCGATTCTCTTCTCGAAATTCCCGAAGACCATTGAGCGGGTGTTATTGAGAGGGTCGCCAACCATAATTAGATTTTCGTGGGGGAACAAAGGAAGTGATCCGCCCGGCATTAGGAGGAAGCTGAACGAATTTCTCAGAACTTCTGAAATGAAGGAGGACAATGCGGGAATCAGAAGAACACCGACTCCGACCGAGCGACCGACCGGCCACCCGCCAGTCAGGCGACCAGTCTGCCGCCGGGCAGGCCTGCTGACTGGCTGGCGGGCAGGCGCTGCGAGATAAGTCTATCTCCTGCCAGTCGAGGGGGCGTCCACCAACATCAGATCCAGTTCTGCGAATGTGAGAGATTCGCGCTTGCCCAAGTCGAAATTTAAAAAGTTCCCCGGTCGAGCTTGAGTCTTACCGAGAGGAACGGAATCAAACGCTCACTCGGACGCGTCGGGACTCACCGTGGAGGGAAGGAAGGGGATAATTCCCGCAGCTTCGCACGAATCAAAGTCCCGCGAACCGCCCGCTTCGGACCAGAATAGATATGTACGTTGACCGAGTGACTGCAGCCAGGGTGGAAAACGTCATAGCTTCGAGTAGTAGATGGTTGTCGCGGAAGCTGGAAGTTCCCAATCTGATGGACTCTCCCGAACTCGGCGATCGAATGGATTGAGCTCATCATGCGGAGGCCGAGCCCTGGCACGTGGTTGAGCTCGCTCAATATTGACGGCAGTCAGCCCGAAGCGCACAATCGAAGGAATCAAGCAGAGCGCCGTGACTCCAGCGTACGTCTAGGAGCTAGCGAAGATGCCGCGACGCATCATGCTTGACCGAGAGAGGTCCACAAGAGCAATTTATAATAATTTGTGTAAATTATACTGAAGCCATCCGATGCCTGTCCGAGGAGTGTAATGTAATGCCCGCCGCTCTGGGAAGATAATGACCATAACCAGCCAGCCAAGCAACCTGCCAACCAACCGAAACAACGGACGCTCCTCAGAGAATCTGACAGGACGGTTGGTTGGACGGATGTATGGATGGATGGATGGTCGTATGTGTGGATAAACGGATGTGAAGATGGACGGGAAGACAGCCGCGATGAGTGCGTAAGGCAAAACAGCGAGCGTTCTGGAGCTAGCCGACGCGATCATGGAGGCGATGATTACCACGATGATTGGGATTATATAATAGTTATAATTATTACTAGTAACAGAATGATGGTCGGAGTCCATCCGCCGTTCTTCTCTCCCGTCGGCTCCTTTCTGGCAGTGTAACAACTTCCGCAGCTCTGCGGCAGTCTAGCTATCAAACTTGGAACCGTGCATTTGTCAAGCAAGAATCAAACGTGTGGAGCACCGATGACAATTAGATTCGTCCAACACGATTCGTCTCCACGAGGTCTCTCCAGAAAAGGGTCAATCAGAGACGGTGACTTGTCTGACACTCGGAACCTATCGGCTGGACCCCATGGATCAAGCATGAGCTCTTCGCTGCGATTATCCAAACGAGCTGAATTATAAAATTTGAGGTATCCCCTCTGCCGGGAACTCCCTGAATATTTTATGCTGGGCTCGCGCCGCAGCGTCGTATCCATGTCGCCTCAGGCACAATCCTCACGAGTTTTTGTCGGGATCGCTTGAGGACTGCAGAAGGAATCTCGCGTCTCCGATCCATCCCTCGATTCCAAACGGCGAAAACACACGTCTCGACTGACTGAGAACAACTCTCTTCTACTCAGACGCTCCAATCTCGGTCCTCCCGCAGCTTCATCTTCTGCTTATGGGGAATCCTGTTGTTTTCAGGGATTTCGCACCAAAGGACAAGACGGAGCAGGCCATTCACATTTTGCGGAGTGAGGAGGGAAGAGCCGCGGCTTGAATCGAGCCAATCTTGTTGTCTAAAAACAGGGGGGAAGCGGAGCCGCAGACAAAGTCGAGCAAGACCCGTTCGTTTTTTTCCCACTCAACGTCGTCCCGCCAGATTCTTTGGCTGTCCCCTCCGTCCCGATCTGTCTCCTCTGCTTCTTTTCGACTCCCCACTTTCGAGCTTCATTCTTCTGAAACTAAATCCCTGTGCCTGTGCGACGGAGTGTCGGACGACCGTCGAGGCATCCTCAAACGGGAAGGCGGGCGGGCGGAAAGCCTCGTCGCCGTACAAAGTTCTTTCATTCGTAAACTTGTTCCCAATCAGCCGACTTCAGATGCTCCTCCTCGGCGCCCTCTCGAATTTTCGTCCTCTCATCCTTGCGGTGGCCGTCCTCGTCGACGTCACTCCCCGTCATTGTAACTTTTTTCGGCCTCTTCCTTTCTTTGCCTATTAGCGATGCCAAAAGTTCTTCTCCCCGACATCCCGCTCCGAGACGGGAAGCTGGCCGACAGAGTGAGGCTGTCCCACTAGCAAGCTACTTGGGTGGCGGTACCCTTGCTTGCGTCGCCATGCCCACATCCTGTATGACTTCCGTCATTCCGGGAAGGCGGGGGACAGCCCGACAAACGAACGAGGGGCAAATTAGGGTGAGCCCGAGGGGAAAGAGCAAAAGGAGAAGACCCGCCGCTTGGGTTTTGAGGCGTCAAGCTTCTGAGTGAGGTTAGAGCTCACTCAATCCGACAAGGGCGAAGTCTCAAGTGGTCCAGACGGCAAAGCGAACAAACGGAGCGATGAGCGACCGGAGCGACGATCCTCCGAGAACTGGCTGAAGTTTCAAGCAAAGGAGGTTGCGCCATCGGCTGTTGTGGCACTGCCCGCGGTCTCACCCCGCCGGAAACGGAAGTCCGTCATGAACAAGAGGAGCACAGAGTCTCCGAAGAGAAGAACGGACTTAGCACCGCGACCGCCTTCCTTTCTGACGGCTTAGGAGACTGGGGTAGAGGGAAGAGGATAGCTGGGGGCTGTCTCTGTATTGTACTCGACTTCGGAATGATTCAGTTGCCTTGATATCCTGTCGTTCCCCGCGGTCTCAAAATTCGCTCCGCATTAATTAGTGAACTCAGTCCGGAGTCCAGGAGGGAGAAACCACATCGCTGTCAACCCGAATCGCCGGATCCACCCTAAGGTCACCGTCGCGTCGGTCTCTGCTCGATGGGACCAGGCATCGACCTGACGGCATAACGTGGAATGTCTTCTTCAAAACACCCGCCCTCTATGCTGCCGACCTTTAGAGTGACCAGTAAAAATGAGCGTCGACTGATGTGGAAGAGAACCTCGAAGAGGGCACACCAGGACATCGAAACATATGAACTAAAGAGCGATTCCTCTTCCAAAACATCCAGGATAGTGAACACGCTGTTGTCACTCACGTGGAAGCGGAACGATACGACACACGTCTTGTACAACAACACAAACGAAATAACGGAAGCACTCACGCACTCATCGAACTCAAATGTGCTATCGAACGAGCAGGATGACGACACGCATCTCGCCAGCTGAAATAAGAGTTTTTCGGGAGTGATCCTGAATCACTCAATGGTTTCTGATAGTTGAACTCATCGACTGAGGCCTGCGCCGCATGACACGCGTTAAGCCGTCAGTAATTCAAAACAAGGTCGAATTCTTAAATTTCATCCTCGAATTCCTCTGACGCAATTGACGACCGTTGTCGAATTTCAATCGTGAAGCACGCGGAGTCCCATTGGTCGAATGTTTCAAAGCGCTCTGCAGCGCCCCCTATGGATCAAGTTTGAAACACGAATATGATTGATGAGTTTCAGCGGAGTGGGTGAGCGAGCGCGCTGCGAGAGAATGCTAGCTCTGAGGCTCGAGTGCCATTGGGGATGGCGCCATTGAGGCACGGCTATGGATAATGCTCATATCATAATTTGTCTTTCTTTCTTCTGGTGCGCCATTGGACGAATCATCCTATTTCCTCCAGAAGCTCCATGCCTGTTCGATGCGCCCGCTTTCCGATTCCGGTGAAAACGATCGATCCAGATCGATATGTAAATGTTTAATCATCCATCTTTCAGCGGCGCTCAGACCGGCCAGCCCAGTTGGCGCTCACACAGGCAGGCAGGCGGGCTCGCTCATACTCGGGGGTTGTCTTCAGACGAAATATGAATTATGATTTCACCTGGCTGGCAATCGCTCATATTTGGGGAGAGGGCGAGAAATGAAAATAATGAGGCGAAACCCGAGCATCGAGGCTCGCGGTCTGAGAGACTGACCAATGATGATCAAACAATATTCTTGGAGCAAATAAGATCGAAGGGCTAGTCTGTTCAATGGACAGGAAAGGACATCGAGATCCGGTCAGTGGTGGAATGCTCTCCAGATGGGAAATGCAGCCGATGTCCACCATTATACCCTCCGAGCTCAGAATGTCCAAGTCTGCCCCGTCTTCCAAGGAATCATCGCAAAACATGGGTGCGGATGGGCAATTGGACGAATCCGAACGAAAGATATGAAGAAAAAAAGACGCGCGCAACCGACTCTCCGAAGAGGCAGAGACACACTGCTCTTCCACGCGTTGCATTCTCGTTAGTTTTTGTCCCCCTTCCCATCCATCTGTCTTTCGACTGTCCGACTAGCAGGCTGGGACTTGCGCTGTGAGCAGCGAACCAGCTTGCCAACGGACAGAGAAACGGAATAAGTGGCTGGCTGTCAGGCAATGCGTGGGAATTACGCTAGCGAGCACCCAAACACTGATGAACGATGGATGTTGTCGAGCGGCACAAATCACATACATATACTTACGAACGTACAGGCATAAATAAATACACGCACACACTCATCGCATGCTTGGTTCGAGGGGGAATAGGGTGACGTATCCTCTGATGCTGCGTCGTTATCTTTCCCTCATTCCGTTCACTTCGGTGCTCTTCAGTTAGTTGTCGTTGTTGCTGAGGCTGCTGCCGCTGTTCTCGTCTTTGTCGAGACCAGCACCACCTGTTCCGTTTCACGTCGCGTGATTTGTGCCCATTGGCCGATGATGGAAGGAGCTCCGTCTTTTCGTGGCATACATCATTCACTCTCGCTTCCCGTCTCTATCGTTCGTTCGCTCGCTCGCTCCCCCCTCCAATCTCGCTGGAGCCCTCTCGGGCCTCCTCCGATTCGTGCGCTCTGCTTCCATGCTATCCAGAATGGGAGTTCCCGAGGTACGCAACAAAGAGACTCATTTGTACCGCAAGCTTCATAAACAGCCGAACACAATATCCCAGCTATCTCACAAGAGTCTAGTCTGATCTCTCTTCTGTGCGAACGGAAGCTTCTCCGAATCTAGGAAGGTCCTGGAAAGACCAGCGGTAGGATAATTTCATTTTTCTGCGTCAAGGCTCACCCTGGTGCCCTGTCTCTCCGCTTAATAAAACAAGGTCTAGAAGTTGCGATATCACAGCGCAGAAGATCTGATCTATAGGAACGCGAGATGCGTGGGCCGGCTCCTCCGTCCCGTAACTGATCTCACGAGACAAAGGACACGACCACATGTCGTACCCTGGTGAGGTCATACCTAATGGATACATTCAATCCTTCATCAATGGTGCCTCAGTCGGCTCGTATTTCTTCATTCTTCTTTGTGTATAAACCTAATCATCTCCGTACGATTCCCTCGATTATTTAGAGCTCTGTTGTATTTTTTTCTGAGATGGGTGCGCTAACGGGATCGAGTACGTGCTGTAACTCCATCACCTACCGAGGGCTCTCCTGTCTGCTCGGAGCAGTTGCTTGTAGCGATGGTGGAGAGAGGGATGGTTCAGTCGTTCGCGACCTAAACTTGATGAGATGATGCAGCACGGGAACCTCTGCTTCGAGTTATGCTCCGAAGGAGCATCGCCAGGAACTGCGAGGAGAACAGTCGGATTCTTCTGGCAAGCGTCCATCAGACAGGCGATCACATAGAACGGAGAAGATTAAGCTGGGACTATCACCACCGTTTAGGTTTCCAGTGGTGACTTTGTACGTACCTCGATCGGTCGGAACATTGATGATCGTGAAGGGTATCCGGGCAACTTCGCTATAGCTGTAGCTGGTAGAGATGTATCATCAGCGACGCAGCGCGAGTCGGGAAAGCCCGGGCTGGATCCACGACTTCCCCCCGATTCTCGGTTTTAGTGTCCCTGGAAGCTTCTCCGAGAGTCCCGAGTCCCGATATGATACACTTGTGTGAATCAGCATAGGCTCCTGAATCACCGGAGGGCTTCACAGGGCGGTCGGGGGGCTCGAGACCTGGATACCTTTGCCCGAAGCGGGAACCGAACTCCTCCATGTAGATTCTCTCACAGGCTGACGGAAATCTCAAGGGTTGTGCCATCCCTCGCTCGGAAACCCTCGTTGCGGCCTTTACAAAAAAAGATTGCACGATATTCCTCCGAGTGATGTATCCGAAGGAAGAGCAATTCTCGGAGATTAAGTCGACATCGACCGGCCAGATTCTTCCGTATCTTTCGGGGCTCTGAATAGTTCTCCTATCGGAAGCCGAAAGTCGTTTGTCCCATCATATGACCTTCCGCCAGGCGCGTGCCCAGGAATTTCTTTGAGGAGCAGGGCCATTGTCTTGGTGAGGGCTAAGTACCGATGATGATGAGCCTCAACATGGATATCTATGGGCCAGAAAGAGATCTTGAGGAGGGGCATGGCCCCTTGCCCCCCCCCCCCCAGGGCACGCCACTGCCTTCCGCAGAGCGGCCGGCACCTAGAAATGGTGAATGATCGACGGTTGTAGGTACTGAGAGAAAATATCCGCTCACCGTTCCTGTGCTTTGTTACACCCACTGCTCATCGCAGTTTCAGCTGTCGGGCGAGCCTCACTCGGAGAGAGTCGTAGGTGACGCATTCGTCCAAATCCTCGACGAGTACCGCCGATGTGTGTACATTCACATCAAAAATCCGGAGAACTACGAATTTCCGACTTATCCAACGGCTTAAGCTCCTGGAAGTACATGAGGGTGTTAAATTCATATGTCCCACGCATCGTTCCGGGCTGAATACGCGGAGACACCTCGGAATCTGTGGAAGCGATAGAGGTCTTCCGTCTTGGAGCTGGAAACCCTGATGCCTTCAAACGCTCACTTCCCTTGGGATGTTCCGCCAACAATAATGCGACTGACGATACTTTTCGGAACATGTCCTCATGAAGCGCATGCGGAAGCTCATGAATGCTACGGTTCATGCCTCCACAATGGCTCGCCCGAATTCTCGGCAGAGATTTGATGAAATATTCTGAAGCACACGCTCGGACGGTGCTATCAGTGAGAAGCGGCTCCCTTGAATCGTTTCTCGAATTGTTCCGATTCCGAGCGAAAGCTCCGCGACGGCAAAGCTCAAGAGCGACTGGGCATGCGAAAAAGCGATGGACGTTGGGCAGAAAATGAAATAAATCATTCTCCGACACCGAAAAAAAAATGAAGGGATATTCTGCTAGGTTCTTTCATTCGCGGCGTAGCTCCACCTCTCTGCTGCGGAGCCGCTCGGTCATCATTTTCATGTTCTTCTATGTTCTTGGCTCCGATGGTGCCAGTGCTGGCTTCGTTTCTGACGCTTTTCAGAGGTTGTCGTCGTCGTCTTCGCTGTCGTCCCGGCTGCTGCTTCTGCACCCGTCGCATTGCTTAGTATTCGTCGTCGTTGCCTACGACGTCCCATCGCCGCCGTTTCGACGAAGACGCCTCCGGTGCTCGCTTCGGGGTGCGTTGGGAGAAACGCCTTTTCACATGAACGGACGGGAAGATGGACGTGAAGACGGACTCGAAGATGGACGTGTGTCGGTCGCGCAAACGCTCGGATTGATGGATGGACGGGACGAAGGGACGGACGTGCCCCCAGATGCAACGAAGGACAAGCCGACCGACGAAGGAGCCGACTTGGCTAAATGACCGTCCATCAGCAAAGACTTTTCTCCGCTGGTATTCCACTTACCTCTGGTACGGTGAGATCAAGAGCGTCGATTTCTGGTAACAATCTCCGCGTTATGGCCAGCTCTCAGCCGAAGATGCACGCGAGAGAAGATGGGGGAATTACAATCGATGATCGAAAGCAGAGCTCAACGTCAAAGTAGGATTGCGATTCGGCTTGTTTCGCTCGCTCTAAGACCAGAGCCGGAGCCCTTCGGAGACCTGCTGGAGGCTCCCTGTGGCCTAAGGGAATTCAGAGAATCATCTTGATCGGACTAATAAACCGGTTGCTCTAGGCTGAGCCTTATCGGAAGGATACCTGCTCCACCAAGTCGGAGCAAACTGTGTTCCGGCTGCGGTTTCCGAACACGCAATCTCAAATGCCGCGATTCCCACCGGAAGAGCCAAAAAAGGGTCCGAGCTCCGAGCGAATCCTCAAAATGGGCAATGCTTATGTGCAGTTTAATGAGTTGATGAGTTGTTATGCTGCAGCAGAACTCAGGACCAGTCGTCCATTCTGCCTGAGACATTCATCAAAAATGCTCCCTCCCGTTTAAGCTCCGACCATAGCGAGAGCTTCCTTTCCTCTCCCGTTTTTTCTCTCGCTTCGCTCTCCATCCACGGGAGAAAGTCGGAGTGTTTCTGTTACCATTATGAGCAATTTGAATTTGTCTTCTGCTAACTTCATCTTCATTACGAAATTACGAAATACGGAGTGGCGAAAAGCCAGCAGTGCTCGACAAAACCGAGAAAAGTGCCACTAGCCCGAGTCGAGCGTGGTCTGCGCTCCGAAAAGGACATCAAAGCCTTCAGACGTCACTCACAGAAGAGGAATGAATGTTAATCATTACGAGGGACCGGGCAGGTCGGCAGCGGTTGCCAGAAACGGCCGAACTTTTATTGAGCCCGCCGCTCGTCAAGAAGGGTGTCTCGCCTGACGAAAATCTCTTTGTTAGTTTCTCCATCCGAAGCGTCATCGCGACGTCGACGAGCTTCTCTCTTCGATGAGAGTTGCGTCAAGGACTCCCGTGCCTTCAAAGCAGAACTATCGAGAGAGCTGAGCCTTGAGCCAGCCGGAATATCTCCAGATAGAGGTGACCGTCGAAAACTGTAAGCCACGGCCCTCAAGCGAGACATCATTTCATTATCGCAGATCCCGGAGCGACTCAATCAGCATCCACTGAGATTCATCGAAGTTCGGAGTGCAATCGACAGTTGTCTCACCAAGGCAAAAAGCAGTTGTCTCGAGAAGATCCGCGAATTGATGATCTGGGGTATAAGTGTCCATACCGCCCGGTACACCTTCGGTACACCGCTCGGAAGAGATTTGTCGAAGTCGAATGCAGGGGGCGGAGCTCGTGCTTCCACGCAGCCGATGTCATCTTCAAAGAGATCCCTAATCTTCCCCTCCCTCACCGAGATACAGCCGCCAGGACAGAATATTCATGTAGATAGTTCTTGCATATGGAGCCTCGAGAAGTACTCGGGCGAGGGGTAATGCAAGCTTTCGACGAGCGAATACCTTCGAGACCCGGGGCTTCCGCAAAAAGACTCGCCCCGAAGGATCCTGTGGATTAATGCACAGGGAATCTCGCAAGAGTCATAGTTTCCGCAATCAATCAGCAAAAATAGGATTCTCGTTTCTTTCAGGCTCGAGCAATCACGACAACACCGTGAATATTCAGAGATGGATCACTACGCTTACTAAAAACCCGATTGTGAACACTCTTGGAGCTCGGTCATCATTCCTCTCATGCATTCCTTGGGAAGAAGCTCGTCGTCCACGATTCCCTGGAGCATCAATGGATAGGCAGTGAGCGAATAATGTTGGACGGCGCGGGCGACGCACTTCACAAGCAAGCTCCGGGAGAAGTAATTTGCAGAAAGGGGTGTTCTGCCTGTTTCCTGGGGAACAGCATCCTCGAAGTTCGAGCCCACACCATGGGATATGCATGAATCTCCGTCGCGAGCATAGAAGTTCTACCCCAACGCTCGATTTCCACAGAGTCAAGGCGGACAGCTCAAAGACGGATCCAGGATCCAGGCACTTTCGCTCCTTCTGTCAATATGGTAGGATCGCTAGCTCAGAGGATCATGTCCCCGCATTTCCCGGAGTCTAAAAGTACTCTTCACGAGCACATGCATACATATGCGGCAATCATCGGTATCAGCATGGCGGCCCCACGGGGTTGCACACCTCTGGTTCGAACAATATCATGAGCATCGATGCGAGATTTCCAGAGTTTTCGGTTCCAAGTGAATTATTTCGCCACAGAGAAACGAAAATGATCCGCGTTTCCGGAGCGGGGCTGCTCAGATGTGAATGCTCTTTTGGGCACGATTCGTCCACATGGTTTCATCCAGGCTACCGTCTGTAAGCTAGGAGATCGTGCTGGGGAGTATGATCATAGAATTTCCAACCACTATCTCCGCTTTACATCGATAGTACGATCAGGATCATTTTATGGGAGTTCGTGGGCAAAAATTTCTTCATTCATCCGTCATGAGAAGCTGAGCGGGATTCCGGGCCGGCTCTCGCGGACTTGTCAGAAAACATCGCGGATGAGGACATGCGTTCGATGAGGCGCTGTCAAGGTCCCGTGACTGGGCAGGACAGTCTCGGATGAATATCCAGTAGCCGCGGACACCTATCGCGCAAGAAGGAGCTCGAGTAGAATTACCCAAAATCCTCTCCCCGAACGAGAGTTCGTCGACTGATGCGCTCTACAGGATACGATCCGAAAAGCAACTCGTCATATCGTGTCAGCTGATTCCGTCGCCGTCCAACACCCTGTGGAGAATGATCCTTGCTCTCTACTCTAATCTAGATTACAGGCTCGACCGGCCTCGAATCGACACCGGAGTCTCTGGGAGACAGACCGCCTCATGGTAACTCTGGACTGGTGATCATTGATTCCTGTCGGACATCTCAATGATTTAACATGAAAGCGTAAACCACCGGGCTCGCAAAATGGACTCGGATCATCTTTCGTGCGCCGTTCAGAGTCAACTCATCAGCCGTCCGACTGCCTTATGTTCTCGGAGCCTAAGACGGAGACAGGACTATTCCTGGTGATTGGTTATGAGTTCCACCGACGGCGAGGATCGACGACGTTTGTACGAATCCCCTCTCGGACCTCCCTTGGGAATGGACAACCTGAGTTTTTCGAAAGGTCCATCTCCTTGAGGAGATTCGATCATCATTGGATTCATTTGGAAACAGCGGAGAAACATCATGCCAGATCATGCGGGTGAGCGACGCGCCGTCCAGTCTCGTCGAACCCGCCGGGGAGCAGACACGGACATCCGATTGAGGGATCGGATTCGGAACTGGTGCCTATTAATGGGCACATCAGGAAAAATCATGAGCGTGGTAGGCGATCAGCTAATAACAATGCGAGCTATCAAAGTTTCATCGCTTGCTGCTCATCCGTAGCAAGTCTCCGACTCCAGAGTTCGGCTCGCAGATCACCCATTCGGAGGCTTGGTGACTTAGAGATGCTAGGAATCGATTCCCGATTTCTCGTACTCTCTCCTCCCGGATTCGGAGGTCACGGAACCCATGCTCGGCTACGGCCAACATTGCCGGACTCGTGGATCGGACCTTCATTTTCCGATTTCACAATGGAATTCGGTCGACTCCGCTGAGATTTTTATATGCATGATATTCATGATCTGAATGTCTCAGCGCTCGGTGGTGAGATATACGGAACTATTGAATGCTTGCCGGAATCGGATGATTGGCGATTCGCTGTGGATCGTCAATTCATTCCTGGTTCGCACCATATAACCCACCAACTGAACAGACCCGCGGAAATCCAAGATATTTATGCTGAAGGTCGTCGAAGGTTAGTTAGTTCGGCTCGGATTATGCTGCTACCTTCCCTCTTTTCTTCCCTCCCTCCCTCGCTCTTATTCCTCGCAGAAGGGCGCGAACATGGCTGCGCTTAGGCTGCGCGTGCGCCTGCCGAAGAGAAACCTGTCACTGATGAAGCCACCCGCCACGATGCTCGCCGAGAATTTCCAGTAGTCCCACAAAAGCATAATATCTCGCTTGAAAGCGATCCCTCCATTCCGCTACCCCGACGCGGATCCCCAACAGCTAGGAATCTTCAGGTAGCAGATTCATTGAAACCAACTCTGGTCGGTGCATTGGATGGAGCCTTCGAGCCACCAACAGATCCGAACCACGATGTTATTTCATTGAAGTGTCCGAGGTCTTGGGGCGGGTGAATAAATGGATGGAATCGGAGGTTGCTCTGGAGATCCATGAAATCGCTGAGGATGCTCTCCGTGCTTGGATGAGGGAAGGAGAATCATCCTGGGGGTCAATCACCCCTTCCGAGAAAATCAAGAGATATATCAATGATGTCAAGACCCTCTCGGTGGTCTGCTGTATCGTTTCGATGACTTCGGTTGAATCTGAGGTGCGGAGTCGTCGAACCAGAAGCCTTGAATTCCCGAGCTCAAAGGAGTTTTGAAACTCTCGCGGAAAGTTTACGGAATCACTGAGGTAAACAGCAGAAAATCCGTCACAACAAGAAGAAAACCCTGTAGAAACGGTCGGACTGAGTGGTATCCCGGACGGCAGTACTTCCGCCGATGCGGTGGTGTTATTTTTGCGACGCGAGCGTGATTACACGCCGCGAAGCCTTCCCTGAAGCTTCGAACCTGTCTACGAGGGGTGGCCATCAATCTTCTGGAGCCTGGGTTCACATGGAAGTTTTCCAAGAGTCGGAAGCCAAGCGTGTTGTCACAACGACGACGGACTCCTGATCGTTTACTGAGTGAGTACTTCATCTCACCGCGAACTTCCCGTGATTAATTCAATGTTGGATCGAAGTGTGAGTTTATGACCGAGCGAAGTTTCTTCACTCCCTTGTTGTTTATTATTAGGCGCCCGACGCGGCCGCGGCGCTTCGTGTAACTGCAGAACCTCCCTCTGGCTTCTGGCCGCTCGCTCGCCATAAAGTCTATTTATTTGCTCGTAAGGTTTTATGTCGTCGTTTGTCTAACGTGTCTTCTCACTTTCACATGGCCACTTAATGGAAAGCGCGACAGGAGACAGGTAGAGCTCTAAACGGGACCAACGCTGTACATTTAGATGAGTACTCTTCAACGTTCTGTCCTGCGCGCGACTCTAAAGTGACGGATGGTCGTATGCGTCTCGCGTCTAGAGTATCGTTTCACTCCGAAAACGTCACCCCCGAGGCTTCGCCGACGAAATCGTTATAGTGGTCGAGACCGTTCGGTGAGCTCAAGCAGAGACGAAGAAGAGACATTCCTCGAAATCATGCCGCAGTGATGTCATCGGGTACTAGTCGTTCTTTCATTGTTCGGTTTCTCGCCGCACAGCACCGAAGCTTCACCCGCGGGCAGTTTGAACCAGACCCCGTATCCGGCAATGAATTTATGCCCACCAATAATTATAACTATAAGCAGTCGATGAGGTGCAGGTTCTCGATCGTGATCCGTCTGAGTTGATGTTTCTTACTTTCCACATCTGCGGGAGCAATCTCGTGAAGCAATACATCTCCCCTGACTTGGAGAACTTCGAGCCCCCGCTCTAGAATGTTGCAGCCATGACCCATGTGCGGACGACGGGCCGCTAGATGCTGCTGCACTCCCGGGATTCTGTTCGTGCCAAGTTTACCATGGATTAAGCGCGTGTGTGGAGCCAGCCCGTATCATAATTACGGCTTAAAAGTGGAGCTTCCCAGCCCCGAGAGTCTGCATTGTTGAAATAGAGTCGAAGCCCATCGAAATAAAACCCAGCCAAAAGCGTTTGTCCGTGGGGTACAACTTTCCTAAAATTCTGCCCTGTCGGATTCTCCAGCGATCATGTCGAACGGCCACCATTCCACATGTTACCGCATAAAGCGCAATACGAGCCCCATGATGCGGAGCTGAATCCCTTTTTCCTTGGAACAGCAGGCTCGACTTGGTCATTTGATTGAAGGTATTCCTCATCCCAGAATGAGAGCACGCGGGAGTTTTTGCCCCTGTATCGACCACAGAACAAATGTCAGAAGAATGTCACCGGTAAACAATCATTAATTATCGAAGATTCGACCATGATTATCAGCCCATCTGGCACTTGTTGAGAGTTTTTCGTTCATGTCAGGGAACAGCAGTCTGAGTCGATGAACAAGAGGCACAGTTAGATCTACAGATAAAATGCTCATGAATGCCTCCGATTTTCGATGAAACATTTCTATGGTGTTTCGATGTCTGTCAACGTGAAAGAGCTAGAATTGAGATGGCTGTATCAACCGCTGTTGAACTCCAAGCTGGGATCAGGGTTCTCCGAGCTCATCCGAGGGAGGGTTCTCGTCGTCGTCGGCGGCAATAAAGCGGATTCTAGGAATCCACCATTGATTCTCGGCTCCCCTCGACCGCTCGCTAGCTGGCAGCCCGGCTCGCTCTAGGGAGCTTCACGGGCTCCGGCCAGCTTCGTTCGCTCAGAGCTCACTCTGGGCCTCAGAGTCGTCTCCAAGCATGCCGAACTCGGCTCCCGATGCCCGGCTCCCGACCCAGCAGGCAAAGTCCCTCGCATGTCTAAGGCACCAGACAGCCCCCTATTCCTGAAGCGTGCCTCGCCTATCTGACCAGTCCCGATATTCCCTCGACGCGCAAGTGAGTTCTAAGTTCTAAGCATGGAACGAGAGTGCCTGCTCAAAGTAGACGCCTAGTTTAGAGACCAAAATTCGGTATTCACTAATCTGCTGTAGATCGAATCCAGTCCTTGGCGGGACAGTAACTTCATGGTAATTATTCCATCGGTCGATTTGACCTTTCATTATTAGGCGGAAGAAATCTCAGGCGGGGTGATTTCATCCCTTCCGTTGAGGTGGTATTTCGAGTCCTCATTTCGAATCTTCCCCGCACCGGCATTCTGAGAAGCTCATCTTAATTAGGCCGATTCAGCCGACCATCGATCGTCGAGTCGATCGAAGAAATTCACGCCGACTCTCGAGAGCAGTCCGTGTTCAATAATTTTCCTCCTCATATTTTCTCCACATTGTTGATCACATAGCTATCATAGCTTCTCTCCAATTTTCCACCCAAATCGTTTCTCCTCGTTGAACGATCCCATTGGTCGCTATCAGGGGCTTGGACTTCGGTATAATGTTATCCGTACCTCTCGACGCTGATTCTTAGAGAATTAGCGGGCTCCCTCCGAGATCGACTGCGATGCCCTTGAACAAATCGGCCACCGGTGAACGCTCAACCGAAACTTATCAATTTGATATCAATCAGGGACTCCTTGCTCCGCTGAAACTTAGCCTAGAAAAGGCGGATTCGTCGGGAAACTCGTCCCGGAGTCATTTGAATTCGGTTGAAGAATTCAGGCTTGCGCCCCGTCCTGAGATTTTCCAGGCAGGGCGAAGATCCTCCCCATGGTTTCCGTAGCGCGGTCAGGAACCCCTGCTGTATACTTCGAACGGGGAAACAGTCCAACGAGTAAGCAACTGTCAGGCTGACTGGCAAGCAGGCATGCAGTTTCCCTCATTGAAACGCCACAACGCTGTACCAACGGCGAGCCAGCACCAAACGAACGAACCATCCGTAGTGATTTACAGCTCTTCGCGTGCATTCGGAGGAACAGGGCAGCTAGGCAGGCTGGCTGGCTGGCTTCCTCGCTGCATGGCTTGCTTGCCTAGCTGCCTGCCTTTTAGTCGGTCTGTGCGTCCATCCATCGTGGCTCAGTTGATCAGACGAGCGATCGGTCGGACGCTTGTTGGTCCGTCGGCTCGTCGGGGCCCACCACAGAGAATTCGTAGCCGCGAGCGAAACCAGGAGAGAAATGTTCTCAGAGAGCACTCATCCTCCAATGTAAGGAAATGGTCGCTTCGACGCAGAATCGGAACTTACCGCTCGCGAAGCCTTCGATGACAGATCGACTCAGGAGGTCGATCCGCAATAATCTGATTCTGACCCTTGACCTGAGATATATTCACAGGGTGAAAGGAGTCACCAATAGTCTACAAAATGGGCCCCAAATCCTGTTCGCTCGGTTTCCGCGGGCTCTAGATCGGCTATTTTCGACGAGTGGGGACTTCAGGCCCTGGCCAGGAGTATGAAGTTCCGGACCAGAATGTCAAGTCGGGTTAACCGAGCCGAATAACAGACAGGGTCGAACAAATTTCGGTTTTTGCCATCCATCGGGAGATAGGTCGACATGCAGTATTCGGACATACGATGACGTACAGTCACGCTCCTCGTCGTGCTGTCGTTCCGCTCGAACGCAGTCTAGTGCACCGAGCAGAAATGAAATTTCGCCAACGTACGTACATGTTGATTTCCCAGAGGAATTCGGACACAGCCGGCGCGACCAAGTGAGCGGAATGGCTGATGGGCTGGTTGTGTTCCGTTGGAATTTGTCACATTCAAGATAATGCTAAAAATCATTCATGTCTCACGATGTTACGACTCAACGTTGAGCCGAACGAGCCGGGAACGAAAGTGAAAGAGGAACGATCGCTACCGGGAAATGGCAACGATCGTACCTCGAAATGTGCGTCGCGCAGAACGGTTCTGCCCCAGCCGGACTCGTCAGAGAGCAATGTACCACACGAATGCGTGAATTGCGGCGGCAAGGTTTCGAAGACAGACTCCTTTCCACACTGAGTGAGTCTTTATGCAAGCCTGAGGCTTCTAGCACCACGGAGTCCGACGATAGAATTTTTTATCAGAGCTCACGACCCTTCCAGAAGGTGAAAAAAGATATTTCCAGAGCTTCATACTTCGAATTGATGGAGACTAGAGACGGCATCGATTGACAAGGCTGACGCCGTTTTGAATGAGCCACAACACGCAGCTGGAGCCTTTCAGTTTCAAACGAATCAGCACCGGATATCGGTGACCCTTTTGGAAAATCGTAACTCCGAAGGATGAGCACTTTTCGAAAAAAGAACAATTTTCTCGGTGCAATTGCGCTCGTAGCTGAACTAGTTTTTCAGGTGGATACGGACGCCTCGGCGGACGGTCGTCGCCTCGGCTGGTGTACAGCATGCCTGGCCAGTGGGTACATGGATCTTTCTGCTGTTTAACACCAGCGAGGCCCCCAAATTGGCCGTTATCATCATCATCACTGTAACCATCATCGTCATCATCATCAACATAATGATGGTCAACATCGACGCTGAAGTGAGATCCCGTGGATAGGTCCGAGAAGTGTTTCCAATTTGGAGTTTGACTCTGTTGTTTGCGTGAAAGTCGAGCCCTGTCACAGGCGAGATCAATTCTCAGCCTGATTTCGCCCGTGAAGCTGACGGGAGTATCAAAGATGACTCGGAACATTTAGAGCCACAACCGATGTCGAATTATTTCCGATGCGCAGATTCTCAACGGATCTTCAAGCTGCTCCCTCGAGAAGACTCCCATTAGGTCGTATGGGCGCGCGATATATCCGTACACTGCGTGTACTGCGTAGCAAGGCGACGACTATCTGTACCACCGTTCTTAAATCGATGGAGCGGATGTGATTATTATTGTGAGCGACATGGATGGATTCAAGTTTTTATCTGGTACGGGACGGCGACGCCTCAAGTCGGATGGCGAAGCGCCGTAATATTTTCGAGACCCGGCACGTCTGAGTGACCAGAGCGGATGCTGATTGCCGCGGGGGTGCCATCGGCCGTAGAGGACATTTGAGGAACACTAGGAACGTTTCAGCGGAATTGAGGTGTCTGCCCGGTCCACCTGCCAGTCACTCAGCTGAGCGACCAGGAATGGACCAGTTCTCAAAGTGACCGACGGAGTGAGTGAGCAAGCGGGTATGAGTGTGCCGTTCTTGAGTGGACTCCTGGCTTCCAGGGCAAGAACAACTGTTTACAACCCGTGTTTCATTTTACGGCCTCTTCTTTCGCATCTCCTCCACCTTCATCCTGTTCTCGACGAGCCCGACTCG
Organism: Galendromus occidentalis; assembly: GCF_000255335.2. Lineage (NCBI taxonomy): Eukaryota > Metazoa > Arthropoda > Arachnida > Mesostigmata > Phytoseiidae > Galendromus > Galendromus occidentalis. The sequence continues at coordinate 1,109,589 of NW_003805419.1, read as the reverse complement.
GCGCGACTGCCTCTGTCGCTTCATCGCGCACTCTGGCGAGCACGAGGAGCTCGAGTGAAAAAACATCATTTCCGAAACCTCGACGCTTGCCGAGAATATTCCTCATTCTCCCGCTAGCATTTGTGTTTCTGTGACAGCGCCTCAGGGCAGAGATGCGCATTCGGCTCTCCGTGACGCGGATTTTCAAATCCGTCGATCGTCGCTGTTCGAAGAGTCACGGAAATAAGGTCCTCGGCTCCTCGCCTCTAAAGTTTTTTCTGGTGCGCCTGTTCTCTCCTTGTCCGTCCTTGCGATCGCACGCCGTGGTGTCATCAGTGTTTGTGGCCGTGCCATCCCGTGCGTACATGTCCTCGGTCAGCCCGAGTGGTACGTCGCTGACGCAAGCCGTGATTGGTGGTGGTGCTCGCTCGGTTGGTCGACCGCTCGCTCGCATGGTCGCTCAGTTCGTAGGTCTGTCGGTCGGTCGTTCGGCCTGTGGGCCAGCGGCTTGCCTGCCGCCTGTACTCGTGCTTTTACGTAGTCGTAGAAGAAGGCCCCCGTCTGCTGGGTACGAGTCGTTCGCGCATGCGCGGGGCGGTCCTCTGGCGCGGGGCGGAGCTAAGGGGCCCAAGCACGTGACGTTTCGACAAAGCCTGTCGGCCCGAAGAGCTGATGCCGCGGGAGCGGCGGCGGCAGCCACTGCGGCCTCCTCTGGCCAGAGAAACGTTGGTTTTGCTCGCTCGTTCGTTCGATGGCCGCTGCTGGTGGTGTTGCCGCAGCAGCGACTGCGCCAGCCCGCCGGCCGGTCGGTCGCCTGTTCGACCGCTCGGCCAGCCAGCAGGCCTGCCGCATTACCTTTAGTTAAATTTGGATAGACCCAACCGGGTCCGTTGCTTGGCGCTCGCTCGCTCGCTTAGTCCTTCGATCCGACGTGGGTACGTCTGTGCGTCCCACTGGAAGTTCGCTCGGCGGTCTGATCGGGCGCTCGGAGCGGGCAGCGACAAACCTCCGGAGGGCTGAAGTTACCGCCGCCGCCGCCCTCCGACTGTCGCGTCGGTCCGTCCGTCCAATCTTCCGCCGTACGTACGTACGCTCAGCGGCCAGCCTGACTGCTTTTCTGGTTAGCTGTTCGACGGAGTTTCGTTCGAAGAGAAGTACGAATGCATGTTCGAAGGAAAAGTCTGCTCGTCTTCCTGGATTCTCTCTTCCCTGACGGAGAGCGCCGTTTTTTTCTCGCCGTTCAATCTTTCCCAGTCGGTCCGTCGACTGTTTCTCGGCGTTGGGTGGTGGATGATAAAATGGGGGAGGACACGTCACCGTTATCAATCGAGAACAAGAGGTAGTCAGGCAAACGACGACGACGGCGGCGGCAGAGGGGAATACGCGGTAGATGGTTGGTCGGTCGCTGGGTTGGTTGGTGGGTGGAATGAAGTAGGGCAAGATGGGGCGCGGGGAACGGGTCCGCCAGCGAGTGCGTAGCTATATTTTACGAGGAGATTTATGACTGACGCCAAAAGAGGAACCAGATCAAAAATACTGCACCTAGTACGCTCCTCGCGTACTGACGAGTGCGTGCGATATGAGGCGCTCAAGTATCGCAGCAGGTGCACGTTAAGCGTTCGATCATGTGGAGACTCGCAAGCGGAATTTCGCAGTCGAACAGAAACTGTTTTCCGGAGCGCAATTTCCCTCGAGAATATTTTTCGCTCGAAGTCCGCCGGTGTTCGAGAAATCCAATGGGGTTAATGCTTTCGCTGAACCGAGTCTACCCTACCGGATGCGATTCTTCAACAACTGGGATGAGATACGCCGTCGGAGCCCAAAAAGACGAGTTCCCTGGAAGAGTCGATCCGTACGGCACTCTGGGACTTTTCGATTGATTGCAAGATTTAAACATTATTTTTCTGGGAATCCCAATTTCCTTGCGAGTCCATTTGAATCATTGAATCAAGCTCGGTCCTAATCGATGATGTCTTGGAGCAGATTTCGATCTCTCCGGGCTCAATCAGTGTTTCTTGTCATTGGTCATCCCCGAGCATATCGAGGTCGCGCTCCCTCGATGTTCTAATTCTATAGAAAATAAGTATCGACTCCATGTCGTGATTTGACTCGGAGCTGAAAATGGAAACTTCGAGAAGATGTCAAAGCATGCATCGAGGTTTGAAATTACAGCGTTCGCAAGGAGCCTGTAGGGGTGGAGTTCTCGCCAGGGATTATAATCGGTGGATGGATGGACCGCTAGCCTCTGAGCCAGTCAGTCAGCTATGTAGGCTAGGTAGGCTTCAGACGGACGAGCCGGTAGGTGGGTAGACAAGCAAGTGGGCTGTTTCGTCGATCAGCCGCTCTCGGAAGGAGTCTATGAACAGATGGCCACGGATCGTCAAAGCGTCAAAACACGGATTGGGGACGTCAGGGACAGCGCGTAGCGACAAGGTGTGCGATCTTCACCTTGCGTAAACGAGGGTCGCTCCAGAAACACTTATACTTTCATAATAGCTTGGAGAAAAGTCCCACCAGCACTCAAATCGTACACTGGCGCTGAGCCGGTTGCCCACAAGCACAGAGCACGGAAATGAACCCAATTCCGAGACCTCTCAGGTCTCAGGAACGATTGACACCCAAGAGTTGAAATACTGCACTCTCAACAGCCCGAGGCCCGAGCATTTCATTTGTCATTCAGCCGACGCAGATGAGCGTAGAACGACACGATCGCGAATCGCGAGAGCAAACGAGAGCAAACGAACTGAAGCACGTGGAGCGTATGCTCGTCGTGGTCTGAGATGGATTGATGCTTGTAATCGTCCGTTCATTCGGAGGCTCGACGGTGGGTTGCTCGCTTGGGTGTTCGCGAAATCGACATTCGTTGGTTCGTTAACTCATCGTGGAGCGGTGAACGAACGGGCGAGCCGAACGTTTACTACTACAGGTAGCAGCCCATAAAACGCACATAAAACGTCGCTGAGCGTGATGCATTCTGTCCGACCATTAACGCCTCTGCCGAGCGTTTCAAATATACATATATTCTGAATTTATCAAAAACATTATTCCGCTGCATGGTGAGCGCTCATCTTCCACGGATCAGCCGCTTGAAGTATCGACCTCTCGCAGGGCGAATACAGACATCCGTTGGCTGGTTGTTTCGAAGGATCCGGCTCAAAATTATTCCTGCGTTCAGATGGCTTCTACGTCGTCGTCGCCGGTATGGCTCCCGAGGCTCATATCTGTTTTTTCTGATTACCGCACACAGAAGGTCGATTCCAGACGGTGATTCCGTACAGGCGAGAACGGAAGGATAGATCTGCAGAGGGCGGATTCAAGACGGAGCCGCTTACTTGAAGGCTGCGCTTAATTTCCTCAAATCTGGTCTCGGGTCTTTTTTTCTCTGGCTTGATCCGACGACGACTTCTTCGCCGAAGTCTAGGTCTTCATGGAGCAGCTCCTCCGGCGATCGCTGGGAATGGCTGGCCTGTAGGTTGGTCGGCTGCTTGCTTGCTTGCTTGACGGTTGGCCCGCAGGCGAACGCTGTTTTCTGATTATATGTCTACGTCTGGTTGGCGTCATCGGTCGAACTCAGCCAGAGCTAGCCACGGTAGAAGGCATAAGACATAAGTCAGAGATGCCGAGACAGCTGCCGACGAAAGATTTATGTACAAAATCCCGCTGGCTAGCTCGCTTACTGGCTGTTTTGCTGTCATGAGTCGCTGTTGCCGGCTCAACTCCTGCGCAGCGTTTCTGCCGCATTGAAAGCCGCGTTTTCTTTCAGCTGGATCAACTTTTATTCTGAGTGACCGAGTCGCGGGGAGCCGGTGGCAGCTGTACGCAAATAGAAAAGAACAGTGGACATTGGACACGAGAATTCAAATGCACGGAAATGTTTTGCTTTCGTGTTCATCAGCCGAAAAAGCTCTTTTCGGCACGTGAATAATCCCAGAGTCTATCATCAGCTCAAACCCTCCAAGTGCCCATACAGTTCAACGTCTCTATTTCCGCGATCGACAGCGGGGTAATGGACCGCGAAGTTCTCTTTTCCTTCGCTTTCAAGCAATTCCACCGACAGAAAATTGAAGGAATCCAAGATCGTTCACGTTTCCTGTGATTTTTTCCTCGCTCTGCGAAGCGCGCTTGTAATTGTCAAGCGAGTCCTGCTGTAGAGATTCTGACAAGAAAATTGTCTGTGTAGAGCTCGTTTGCTTTGTTTTTATTGCTTCGCTCAGAAACCACTGCGTTGAGCAGAGACGAATTTCGAGGATAGAACATAATGTTCTTTTCTTCCTCCTTTCATGAAGACTCGAAAGCGGACGATGGCTCGCGGACCGCCAGCCAACCAGCCTGAGTGAGTGATGAAGCGATCCGTCATCATTTCAGAGTACCGCCGCGCTGCCGCGTTCAGATCTCGAGGGGAAATTGCTCAAAATTGATGAAAATTATCATGGAGAACAGAACCTGGTCTGCGATTTTTTCGCCGTCGTCGAAGACTACGCTGTGGCTGATTTCGTTGTGCATTCGTGCATTCTGCCCTGTTGGCCGGAATGCTGCGCCCCGATCGAATCCCATCATGAAGAAGGAAGTCTTTCGGGTCGGAATTTCATTCCCTGGAAATCTCTCCACGTTAGGCATCGCGAAAACCCGATCGTTTCGAATCGAGTCTTGGTCGTAATCGAGAGAAAAGTCATTCTGATAATCATGAAGTCAGGCCTGCTCGGACAGACCCTAGAAACTGTCTATTTGTGACGCTCGTCTTCAGATAGATTCATCTACCCTAAGATGCGTCCACCGGTGGCAGCCCTAGAGAATTTTTACGACTTCCCCGAAATCTCGAGCGGTGACGGACAACATTTCCGCGTTACACAACTCCTACTGAGTGAGCTAGATAGGTGGATGCCATTGTGGTTCAACTCCCATCGAGTTCGCTTCCGCCTTCGAGTCAAGAAGTGAGCTGAAGAAATCCGGGGCTTGATAGAGCGTTTCTCTCTGAACATCACGGCTCCATTTGAATGATCAGATCAAGTGACTGAGCGACTTATTTTGTCTGACGTCTAAAGTTCTGAAAGCAATACCTCTCCGTGTCGAAATCTTGAGTTCTAAGAGGTGGTCACGGCGATTTTCTGAGGTCGTCTCCGTTCCCAGACCGAAATCAAGCAAGGACTTATGGGAGCCGCATCGATATCGGGGAAGCTAGAGAAACCGAGACGTCGCCAAATTCCAAGGGATGATGGATGGCGAATGAGCCGAGATATGCGGTCGGGTTTTTCCGGTGACATTAATCGCCTCTCTTGCTTGAATAAACCTATTTGAAGGCAATCATGTGCCCCGCGCGTAGAGTTTAAAAAACGATTCTACCTCTCGCAAATGAAGGGCGGACTTCTGATGGTGTGAACCCACATAACTCGTGTAAGCCCATTGGCTCGCTTAGGTGGTTCAAGGGGAGCAGCGAGAAATATGATTGATGACAGGGTGGAGCCTCCAGCTATGGGACGCACACTCTATTTTCGACTAATGTATAAGGCCGATCCGCTGTTCGCTCCATACGTGGTGCTTGAGCTAATGTACATGTGTGAGCTCGTATGTGTTCCATATAACGCGCGGGATCTGTTCCTCCCAATGGTAGGCGTCAACGCCGGCGACCGACTACATACACGGAACGTGTTCATCTGATGACATGTTACCAACCCCCGAGTTTGTTTTCTTTCGACACAGGCCCGACGGCAGGCAGCCGCAGAATACGCCTGGATGAACTCGTGCCTCGTCTAGAAGTACGTCAAGCCCCCAAAATACATCCACTCGATGGCGTTCACTGCGACAATTGATGATGAGTCGAAACTGTGCCTAGCGTAGCGGATAAGTGGTGGTAGATAGGTCATTCATTGTATTTTTCCCAGACTCGATCGCGTTCCTATTGGATATGGATTGACCATACCGGCTCCCTCTTTCTCGACGATGCATGAGTTAGCAACGAAGCCTCAGAACGCCTCATGGCCAAGGTGTATAGATGGATGACGCTTTCGACTGTTCAAAATAGATAATTAATTTCGCTCGAAAGATAAGCACTGGACCATGACCGCATCGAAAGCATTCACATTTATTTTCAGCATTGATCGGAAGTCGGGAGAAATCACATCATCCCCATTCAGCTCAAAGAATATGGCGACTTGTTGATGTGGTCAGCTAATGTGAGTCATGGTTTGAATCGCGATCGATTTCGTCGGGGGAATATACGACCGTCAAGCCAGAGGACGCGGTACTCGCTCGCGCGCGGATATTCACAATATATCATCGAAGATCACCAATCCCCGAATTAATGGAAAAGCTAAGGACCATGTCTTTTCCAGAAACATTCACCTGGCTCTGAGATAAGCCCACTCAGAGATCATTCTCTGAATGGATAATGGAGCCCCTGTATTACTCATACGTGCATGAAATAGAATATAGATCATGAAGTTTACTGTGTACATCACTGTAATTGCTCATCATGTCCATGGTGAATCTTCAGAGCTCCCAGATACAGGCTCAGCTCACGCTCGGGAGCTCTCTAGAAAGGACTCGAAGAGCCAGAGATATCAGAACTTCCACGAGAATGTTCCGCATGAGAAACGCTCAAACTCGACGGACCCTCAACAATCATAGGGAACATGTGACCAAAACTTGAGGGAAATCTCCAATCCTCGAGCAGAGTACGGATCATAATTGATTGTTCTCTTTCACGATCAGTCGCTTTCACGAACATGCGGAATGGCCGAAATTATCGACAGCACGGCCTCGTTCCGTTTCGGGCTGTATCGCAAGTTGACTCGGTGATCTTTCTATCCTCAGAGAGCCTCCCCGACCTCGACGTCCTTCCGCCGACATACTATGCATGTGTCGGCTGAGAGCGCGGGCCAGTTTTAGTCGACAATCCAATCGTCTTGGGTCAACCGAAGCCTGGGTGGGCCCCGCGAGGACTCTGGTAGACCTTTTGTCAGACGAGCGCTAAGCGCAGTATCGGAATCATTATCATAATTAAAGTCCAACTGACAGTCGAGTGCAGGATGCAGTGCCCGCCCTTGGTACGTGTACGGCAAATCAGGCCAGATCGACCAACCGAGAGCCCTGCCCTTTGCGGTCAACATATAAGGCCTGAAGCCATGAGCTTTCAGGAGGTAACGCATATATGCCTGATTATCCTCAGAGGGGATCGTCCCCCCCCTCATTGAATAAGCGCTGACAGAAAAAAAATAAGGCAGACTATGAAACGGTAATCGACTCCTCTTATGGCGATTTCCCTCGGTCCATTATATAGAGAGCAGACGCTCAATGTCTCGAGGCCACTCAGCGAAAAGTAAGAGCAGTTTCATAATCAGTGTAATCAAGAGAGGGTTGAGCCGAAGCTTCTTCCAAGGAAGAGTCCGATATGTTCGTGACGTCAACTCGAATGTCCGATTGGCTCCATGTAGGGCTGAGCGTTTTCCTCCCACCGGTAGAATTCCAGGGCGAGTCATGTCAACTGGAATTTTGGTAGTCGCTCCTGGGCCTGATAGCCTCCATCTTCGCGGTCGATTCCGGACATCACGGTGCTACGGTCTCGCGAGGAGTGTCCGCGGTATATTCCTTCTCGACCCCGATTCAATATTAAGCCCAGAGATCAAATCAAGAGGAAAGATCAGCCCGAGATCCTTCTACCGGACCACGAATAGAAAACTCGCGACAATGATCACCGTCCTGTCAGCGCCGCGCAGCGTCTTCGACTTGGAGTTCACTCGGAGGGACGCCTTCTGAAATCCGGGTTGCTTATCAATGCGAGTATTCCTCCCATTTGATGCAAGCAGATATGAGCTGAAAGACAACGCTCCTCAATCCCGAATCGAAAGTCCCGATCGAGCAGTCAACTATCTAGCCGCTCGTCTTCCAGCTCAATTGATGGACTCCAGCTCGATAATACCTATAGGTCAGAGAAAGGGCGACCTCAATTGGCGCATTTCTGTATGTCGGCATTTGCGGCAGGGGGCTCTGGACTGACAGGTCCTTGGCGCAAAAGAAACAAAACAGAAATGGGCAAAATAGGCCCGCCGAGCCGGATACTCCCGCCGCCCTACGCTCCATTGCTCCATACTCTCTAGTCTCTAGTACTCCTCCGAAGCTCAATTTCACGTCTTTGTAACTCTTGCTCTAACGAGGGTAGAGGTGCCGCAGCCG